>NC_133746.1:8980129-9134081 GCF_048934315.1 Petromyzon marinus
CGGGGAGGAGGAGAGGGAGACACGGGGAGAGGGAGACACGGGGAGAGGGAGACACGGGGAGGAGGAGACACGGTGGGGAGGAGAGGGAGACACGGGGAGAGGGAGACACGGGGAGAGGGAGACACGGGGAGAGGGAGACACGGGGAGAGAGAGACACGGGGTGGAGGAGAGGGAGACACGGGGAGAGGGAGACACGGGGAGAGGGAGACACGGGGAGAGGGAGACACGGGGAGAGGGAGACACGGGGAGAGAGAGACACGGGGAGGAGGAGAGGGAGACACGGGGAGAGAGAGACACGGGGAGAGGGAGACACGGGGAGAGGGAGACACGGGGAGGAGGAGAGGGAGACACGGGGTAGAGGGAGACACGGGGAGAGGGAGACACGGGGTGAGGGAGACACGGGGAGAGGGAGACACGGGGAGAGGGAGACACGGGGAGAGGGAGACACGGGGAGGAGGAGAGGGAGACACGGGGAGAGAGAGACACGGGGAGGAGGAGAGGGAGACACGGGGAGAGGGAGACACGGGGAGGAGGAGAGGGAGACACGGGGTAGAGGGAGACACGGGGAGAGGGAGACACGGGGTGAGGGAGACACGGGGAGAGGGAGACACGGGGAGAGGGAGACACGGGGAGAGGGAGACACGGGGAGGAGGAGAGGGAGACACGGGGAGAGAGAGACACGGGGAGGAGGAGAGGGAGACACGGGGAGAGGGAGACACGGGGAGAGGGAGACACGGGGAGAGGGAGACAAGGGGAGGAGGAGAGGGAGACACAGGGTGGAGGGAGACACGGGGAGAGGGAGACACGGGGAGGAGAGGGAGACACGGGGGGAGGGAGACACGGGGAGGGGGAGACACGGGGTAGAGGGAGACACGGGGAGAGGGAGACACGGGGTGAGGGAGACACGGGGAGAGGGAGACACGGGGAGAGGGAGACACGGGGTAGAGGGAGACACGGGGAGAGAGAGACACGGGGAGGAGGAGAGGGAGACACGGGGAGAGGGAGACACGGGGAGAGGGAGACACGGGGGGAGGGAGACACGGGGAGAGGGAGACACGGGGTAGAGGGAGACACGGGGAGAGGGAGACACGGGGTGAGGGAGACACGGGGAGAGGGAGACACGGGGAGAGGGAGACACGGGGTAGAGGGAGACACGGGGAGAGAGAGACACGGGGAGGAGGAGAGGGAGACACGGGGAGAGGGAGACACGGGGAGAGGGAGACACGGGGAGGAGAGGGAGACACGGGGAGAGAGAGACACGGGGAGGAGGAGAGGGAGACACGGGGAGAGGGAGACACGGGGTAGAGGGAGACACGGGGAGGAGGAGAGGGAGACACGGGGAGAGGGAGACACGGGGAGAGGGAGACACGGGGAGGAGGAGACACGGTGGGGAGGAGAGGGAGACACGGGGAGAGGGAGACACGGGGAGAGGGAGACACGGGGAGAGGGAGACACGGGGAGAGAGAGACACGGGGAGGAGGAGAGGGAGACACGGGGAGAGAGAGACACGGGGAGAGGGAGACACGGGGAGAGGGAGACACGGGGAGGAGGAGAGGGAGACACGGGGTAGAGGGAGACACGGGGAGAGGGAGACACGGGGTGAGGGAGACACGGGGAGAGGGAGACACGGGGAGGAGGAGACACGGTGGGGAGGAGAGGGAGACACGGGGAGAGGGAGACACGGGGAGAGGGAGACACGGGGAGAGGGAGACACGGGGAGAGAGAGACACGGGGAGGAGGAGAGGGAGACACGGGGAGAGAGAGACACGGGGAGAGGGAGACACGGGGAGAGGGAGACACGGGGAGGAGGAGAGGGAGACACGGGGTAGAGGGAGACACGGGGAGAGGGAGACACGGGGTGAGGGAGACACGGGGAGAGGGAGACACGGGGAGAGGGAGACACGGGGAGAGGGAGACACGGGGAGGAGGAGAGGGAGACACGGGGAGAGAGAGACACGGGGAGGAGGAGAGGGAGACACGGGGAGAGGGAGACACGGGGAGAGGGAGACACGGGGAGAGGGAGACAAGGGGAGGAGGAGAGGGAGACACAGGGTGGAGGGAGACACGGGGGGAGGAGAGGGAGACACGGGGAGGTGGAGAGGGAGACACGGGGAGGTGGAGAGAGAGACACGGGGTGGAGGGAGACACGGTGTTAACAAGGGTGTCTCGGTGTCTCTGTCTCGGTGTCTCTATGAGCCTCTGTCCCCATGTCTCCAATTCCCAGCGTCTCTCTCTCCATGTATCTCCCAGTGTCTCTCTGGCCCCGTGTGACCCCACGTGACCCCCGTGTGATCCCACGTGACCTCGTGTGACCCCACGTGACCCCCGTGTGACCCCGTGTTACCCTGAGTGATCCCACGTGATCCCCGTGTGACCCCATGTGACCCCACGTGACGCCTTGTGACCCCACGTGACCCCACGTGACCCCACGTGTGACCCACGTGACCCCACGTGACCCCACGTGACCCCACGTGACCCCACGTGTGTATCACCGTTCTCGCTCTCTCTCTAGCCTCCTGATGACCGGATCCTGAAACAACAAGAGGATGACATCACCATCATCATCACCATCATCATCACCATCATCATCACCACCATCATCATCATTATCATCACCATCATCATCACCATCATCATCACCACCATCATCATCATTATCACCATCATCATCACCATCATCATCACCATCATCATCACCACCATCACCATCATCATCACCACCATCATCACCATCATCAACTCCCACCATCATCATCACCATCATCACCATCACCATCATCACCATCATCATCACCACCATCATCACCACCACCATCATCATCATCACCATCATCATCACCACCATCACCATCATCACCACCACCATCATCATCACCATCATCACCATCATCATCACCACCATCACCACCATCATCACCATCACCATCATCGACCATCATCATCACCATCGTCATCATCACCATCGTCACCACCATCATCATCACCATCACCATCATCGACCATCATCATCACCATCGTCATCATCACCATCATCACCATCGTCATCATCGCCATCGTCATCATCACCATCATCACCATCATCATCACCATCATTATCATCACCATCATCACCATCATCACCACCATCATCACTATCATCATCACCATCATCATCACCATCATCATCACCATCATCACCACCATCATCATCACCATCACCATCATCACCATCACCATCATCATCTTCACCATCATCATCATCACCATCACCACCATCATCACCATCATCACCACCATCATCACCATCATCATCACCATCATCACCTTCATCGACCATCATCATCACCATCGTCATCATCACCATCACCACCATCGTTGTCATCAACATCATCATCACCATCGTCATCACCATCATCATCATCACCATCGTCATCACCATCATCATCATCACAATCGTCATCACCATCATCATCACCATGATCGACCATCGTCATCGCCATCATCACCATCATCATCGTCATCACCATCGTCATTACCATCATCATCACCACCATCGTTAACATCATAATCATTGCGGTGAGTGTGCAGTGTACAGTGTAGTGCATTGTGTACGGTGTAGTGTGTAGTGTAGTGTATAGTGTAGTGTGTAGTGTATAGTGTAGTGTATAGTGTAGTGTATAGTGTAGTGTATAGTGTAGTGTGTAGTGTAGTGTGTAGTGTAGTGTATAGTGTAGTGTATAGTGTAGTGTGTAGTGTAGTGTATAGTGTAGTGTGTAGTGTAGTGTATAGTGTAGTTTATAGTGTAGTGTGTAGTGTAGTGTATAGTGTAGTGTGTAGTGTATAGTGTAGTGTAGTGTATAGTGTAGTGTAGTGTATAGTGTAGTGTATAGTGTAGTGTGTAGTGTAGTGTATAATGTAGTGTATAGTGTAGTGTGTAGTGTAGTGTGTAGTGTAGTGTATAGTGTAGTGTATAGTGTAGTGTGTAGTGTAGTGTGTAGTGTATAGTGTAGTGTGTAGTGTATAGTGTAGTGTGTAGTGTGTAGTGTATAGTGTAGTGTGTAGTGTATAGTGTGTAGTGTAGTGTATAGTGTAGTGTATAGTGTAGTGTAGTGTATAGCGTAGTGTATAGTGTAGTGTATAGTGTAGTGTATAGTGTAGTGTATAGTGTATAGTGTAGTGTATAGTGTAGTGTATAGTGTAGTGTATAGTGTAGTGTATAGTGTATATTGTAGTGTATAGTGTAGTGTATAGTGTAGTGTATAGTGTAGTGTATATTGTAGTGTATAGTGTAGTGTATAGTGTAGTGTATATTGTAGTGTATAGTGTAGTGTATAGTGTAGTGTGTAGTGTATAGTGTAGTGTATAGTGTAGTGTATAGTGTAGTGTAGTGTATAGTGTAGTGTGTAGTGTATAGTGTAGTGTATAGTGTAGTGTATAGTGTAGTGTGTAGTGTAGTGTATAGTGTAGTGTGTAGTGTATAGTGTAGTGTATAGTGTAGTGTATAGTCTAGTGTATAGTGTAGTGTGTAGTGTAGTGAATAGTATAGTGTATAGTGTAGTGTATATTGTAGTGTATAGTGTAGTGTATAGTAGTGTAGTGTATAGTGTAGTGTATAGTGTAGTGTATAGTGTAGTGTATAGTGTAGTGTATAGTGTGTAGTATAGTGTATAGTGTAGTGTATAGTGTAGTGTGTAGTGTAGTGTGTAGTGTATAATGTAGTGTATAATGTAGTGTGTAGTGTAGTGTATAGTGTAGTGTATAGTGTAGTGTATAGTGTATAATGTAGTGTATAATGTAGTGTGTAGTGTAGTGTATAGTGTAGTGTATAGTGTAGCGTAGTCACCCGCTGGGCGATGAGCAGGGCTGTGAGTGCGTCTGGCTCATCCATCACGCGCTGGATGTGACGTATAGTGTAGTGTATAGTGTAGTGTATAGTGTAGTGTATAGTGTAGTGTATAGTGTAGTGTAGTGTATAGTGTAGTGTGTAGTGTATAGTGTGTAGTGTATAGTGTAGTGTATAGTGTAGTGTATAGTGTAGTGTATAGTGTAGTGTATAGTGTAGTGTATAGTGTAGTGTATAGTGTAGTGTATAGTGTAGTGTGTAGTGTAGTGTATAGTGTATAGTGTAGTGTATAGTGTAGTGTATAGTGTAGTGTATAGTGTAGTGTAGTGTGTAGTGTATATTGTAGTGTATAGTGTAGTGTATAGTGTAGTGTATAGTGTAGTGTATAGTGTAGTGTATAGTGTAGTGTATAGTGTAGTGTATAGTGTAGTGTATAGTGTAGTGTAGTGTGTAGTGTATAGTGTAGTGTAGTGTGTAGTGTATAGTGTAGTGTATAGTGTAGTGTATAGTGTGTAGTGTAGTGTATAGTGTAGTGTGTAGTGTAGTGTGTAGTGTACAGTGTAGTGTATAGTGTAGTGTATAGTGTAGTGAATAGTGTAGTGTATAGTGTATAGTGTAGTGTGTAGTGTAGTGTGTAGTGTAGTGTATAGTGTAGTGTACAGTGTAGTGTGTAGTGTAGTGTATAGTGTAGTGTATAGTGTAGTGTATAGTGTAGTGTAGTGTGTAGTGTAGTGCATAGTGTAGTGTATAGTGTAGTGCATAGTGTAGTGTATAGTGTAGTGTAGTGTGTAGTGTATAGTGTAGTGTATAGTGTAGTGTATAGTGTAGTGTATACTGTAGTGTATAGTGTAGTGTATAGTGTAGTGTATAGTGTAGTGTGTAGTGTAGTGTATAGTGTAGTGTATAGTGTAGTGTATAGTGTATAGTGTAGTGTGTAGTGTAAAGTGTAGTGTATAGTGTAGTGTATAGTGTAGTGTATAGTGTAGTGTGTAGTGTAGTGTGTAGTGTAGTGTGTAGTGTATAGTGTAGTGTATAGTGTAGTGTAGTGTGTAGTGTATAGTGTGTAGTGTAGTGTATAGTGTAGTGTGTAGTGTATAGTGTAGTGTATAGTGTAGTGTATAGTGTAGTGTATAGTGTATAGTGTAGTGTGTAGTGTAGTGTGTAGTGTAGTGTATAGTGTAGTGTACAGTGTAGTGTGTAGTGTAGTTAGTGTAGTGCATAGTGTAGTGTATAGTGTAGGTGTGTGTGTAGTGTATTAGTGTAGTGTATAAGTGTAGTGTATAGTGTAGTGTATAGTGTAGTGTAGTGTGTAGTGTATAGTGTAGTGTATAGTGTAGTGTATAGTGTAGTGTATACTGTAGTGTATAGTGTAGTGTATAGTGTAGTGTATAGTGTTGTGTGTAGTGTAGTGTATAGTGTAGTGTATAGTGTAGTGTATAGTGTGTGTAGTGTAGTGTTAGTTGTAAGTGTGTGTAGTGGATAGTGTAGTGTATATGTGTAGTGTATAGTAG
The DNA here is from genome assembly GCF_048934315.1 of Petromyzon marinus. Classification (NCBI taxonomy): domain Eukaryota; kingdom Metazoa; phylum Chordata; class Hyperoartia; order Petromyzontiformes; family Petromyzontidae; genus Petromyzon; species Petromyzon marinus. The sequence continues at coordinate 8,986,463 of NC_133746.1, forward strand.
TGTATGTGTAGTGTATAGTGTGTATAGTGTAGTGTATAGAGTGGGTGAGTGCGTCTGGCTCATCATCACACGGCTGGATGTGACGTATAGTGTAGTGTATAGTGTAGTTAGTGTGTAGTGTAGTGTGTAGTGTAGTGTGTAGTGTATAGTGTAGTGTATAGTGTAGTGTATAGTGTAGTGTATAGTGTAGTGTATAGTGTAGTGTAGTGTGTAGTGTAGTGTGTTAGTGTAGTGTATAGTGTAGTGTATAGTGTAGTGTGTAGTGTAGTGTGTAGTGTATAGTGTAGTGTGTAGTGTATAGTTTAGTGTATAGTGTAGTGTATAGTGTAGTGTGTAGTGTAGTGTATAGTGTAGTGTATAGTGTAGTGTATAGTGTAGTGTGTAGTGTAGTGTATAGTGTAGTGTATAGTGTAGTGTAGTGTATATTGTATGTGTAGTGTGTAGTGTAGTGTATAGTGTATAGTGTAGTGTATAGTGTAGTGTATAGTGTAGTGTATAGTGTAGTGTATAGTGTAGTGTATGTGTAGTGTATAGTGTAGTGTATAGTGTAGTGTATAGTGTAGTGTATAGTGTAGTGTGTAGTGTAGTGTATAGTGTAGCGTAGTCACCGCTGGGCGATGAGCAGGGCTGTGAGTGCGTCTGGCTCATCCATCACGCGCTGGATGTGACGTATAGTGTAGTGTATAGTGTAGTGTATAGTGTAGTGTAGTGTTGTGTAGTGTGTAATGTAGTGTATAGTGTAGTGTATAGTGTAGTGTATAGTGTAGTGTATAGTAGTGTATAGTGTAGTGTATATTGTAGTGTATAGTGTAGTGTGTTAGTGTAGTTGTATAGTGTAGTGTATAGTGTAGTGTATAGTGTGTAGTGTAGTGTGTAGTGTAGTGTATAGTGTAGTGTATAGTGTAGCGTAGTCACCCGCTGTGCGATGAGCAGGGCTGTGAGTGCGTCTGGCTCATCCATCACGCGCTGGATGTGACATATAGTGTAGTGTATAGTGTAGTGTATAGTGTAGTGTATAGTGTAGTGTATAGTGTAGTGTATAGTGTAGTGTATAGTGTAGTGTATAGTGTAGTGTGTAGTGTAGTGTATAGTGTAGTGTATAGTGTAAGTGTGTAGTGTAGTGTATAGTGTAGTGTATAGTGTAGTGTATAGTGTAGTGTGTAGTGAGGTAGTGTATAGTGTAGTGTATAGTGTAGTGTGTAGTGTAGTGTATAGTGTAGTGTATAGTGTAGTCACCCGCTGTGCGATGAGCAGGGCTGTGAGTGCGTCTGGCTCATCCATCACGCGCTGGATGTGACATATAGTGTAGTGTATAGTGTAGTGTATAGTGTAGTGTGTATAGTGTAGTGTGTAGTGTAGTGTATAGTGTAGTGTATAGTGTAGCGTAGTCACCCGCTGTGCGATGAGCAGGGCTGTGAGTGCGTCTGGCTCATCCATCACGCGCTGGATGTGACATATAGTGTAGTGTATAGTGTAGTGTATAGTGTAGTGTATAGTTAGTGTATAGTGTAGTGTATAGTGTAGTGTATAGTGTAGTGTGTAGTGTAGTGTATAGTGTAGTGTATAGTGTAGCGTAGTCACCCGCTGTGCGATGAGCAGGGCTGTGAGTGCGTCTGGCTCATCCATCACGCGCTGGATGTGACATATAGTGTAGTGTATAGTGTAGTGTATAGTGTAGTGTATAGTGTAGTGTGTAGTGTAGTGTATAGTGTAGTGTATAGTGTAGCGTAGTCACCCGCTGTGCGATGAGCAGGGCTGTGAGTGCGTCTGGCTCATCCATCACGCGCTGGATGTGACATATAGTGTAGTGTATAGTGTAGTGTATAGTGTAGTGTATAGTGTAGTGTGTAGTGTAGTGTATAGTGTAGTGTATAGTGTAGTGTGTAGTGTAGTGTATAGTGTAGTGTATAGTGTAGCGTAGTCACCCGCTGTGCGATGAGCAGGGCTGTGAGTGCGTCTGGCTCATCCATCACGCGCTGGATGTGACGCATCTCCACCTCCAGGCGCCGTGAGGTGGACCGTAGCTCCTGCATCTGCTCCGTGATGCGCGCCAACTCCAGAGCCTCGCGCACCTAGCGGGGGGCAGGGGGGGCAGGGGGGGCAGGGGGGGCAGGGGGGGACAGGGGGGGGTAGTCTCAGCGTCTCTCTCTCTCTGTGTTCCCAGCGCGTCTCAATGAGGGCTGTGTCTGTGTATGTGTCTGTGTGTGTGTCTGTGTGTGTGTCTCTGTGTGTGTCTCTGTGTGTGTCTCTGTGTGTGTGTGTCTGTGTGTGTGTCTCTGTGTGTGTGTGTCTGTGTGTGTCTCTGTGTGTGTCTCTGTGTGTCTCTCTGTGTGTGTCTGTGTGTGTGTCTCTGTGTGTGTCTGTGTGTGTGTCTGTGTGTGTGTCTCTGTGTGTGTCTGTGTGTGTGTCTCTGTGTGTGTCTCTGTGTGTGTGTCTCTGTGTGTGTGTCTGTGTGTGTCTCTGTGTGTGTCTCTGTGTGTGTGTCTGTGTGTGTCTCTGTGTGTGTGTCTCTGTGTGTGTCTCTGTGTGTGTGTGTCTGTGTGTGTGTGTCTCTGTGTGTGTCTCTGTGTGTCTCTGTGTGTGTGTCTCTGTGTGTGTCTCTGTGTGTGTGTCTCTGTGTGTGTGTCTCTGTGTGTGTCTGTGTGTGTGTCTCTGTGTGTGTCTGTGTGTGTGTCTCTGTGTGTGTGTCTGTGTGTGTCTCTGTGTGTGTGCGTCTCTGTGTGTGTCTCTGTGTGTGTGTCTGTGTGTGTCTGTGTGTGTGTCTCTGTGTGTGTCTCTGTGTGTGTGTCTCTGTGTGTGTGTCTGTGTGTGTGTCTCTGTGTGTGTGTCTGTGTGTGTGTGTCTGTGTGTGTGTCTGTGTGTGTGTCTCTGTGTGTGTGTCTGTGTGTGTGTCTCTGTGTGTGTGTCTGTGTGTGTCTCTGTGTGTGTCTCTGTGTGTGTCTCTGTGTGTGTCTCTGTGTGTGTGTCTCTGTGTGTGTCTGTGTGTGTGTCTGTGTGTCTGTGTCTGTGTGTGTCTCTGTGTGTGTGTCTCTGTGTGTGTCTCTGTGTGTATCTCTGTGTGTGTCTCTGTGTGTGTGTCTCTGTGTGTGTCTGTGTGTGTGTCTGTGTGTCTCTGTCTGTGTGTGTCTCTGTGTGTGTGTCTGTGTGTGTCTCAGTGTGTGTGTCTCTGTGTGTGTGTGTCTGTGTGTGTGTCTCTGTGTGTGTGTCTGTGTGTGTGTCTGTGTGTGTGTCTCTGTGTGTGTCTCTGTGTGTGTCTCTGTGTGTGTGTCTCTGTGTGTGTCTGTGTGTGTGTCTGTGTGTGTGTGTGTCTCTGTGTGTGTGTCTGTGTGTGTCTCTGTGTCTCTGTGTGTGTCTCTGTGTGTGTCTGTGTGTGTGTCTCTGTGTGTGTCTCTGTGTGTGTGTCTCTGTGTGTGTGTCTCTGTGTGTGTCTCTGTGTGTGTCTCTATGTGTGTCTCTGTGTGTGTCTCTGTGTGTCTGTGTGTGTGTCTGTGTGTCTGTGTGTGTGTCTGTGTGTGTCTCTGTGTGTGTCTGTGTGTGTGTGTCTGTGTGTGTGTCTCTGTGTGTGTCTCTGTGTGTGTGTCTGTGTGTGTGTCTGTGTGTGTGTGTCTCTGTGTGTGTCTCTGTGTGTGTGTCTCTGTGTGTGTGTCTCTGTGTGTGTCTGTGTGTGTGTCTGTGTGTGTTTGTCTCTGTGTGTGTGTCTGTGTGTGTCTCTGTGTGTGTGTCTCTGTGTGTGTCTCTGTGTGTGTGTCTGTGTGTGTCTCTGTGTGTGTCTCTGTGTGTGTGTCTCTGTGTGTGTCTCTGTGTGTGTGTCTCTGTGTGTGTCTCTGTGTGTGTGTCTCTGTGTGTGTCTCTGTGTGTGTGTCTGTGTGTCTGTGTCTGTCTCTGTGTGTGTGTCTCTGTGTGTGTCGCTGTGTGTATCTCTGTGTGTCTCTGTGTGTGTGTCTCTGTGTGTGTCTGTGTGTGTGTCTCTGTCTGTGTGTGTCTCTGTGTGTGTGTCTGTGTGTGTGTCTCTGTGTGTGTCTGTGTGTGTGTCTCTGTGTGTGTGTCTGTGTGTCTGTGTGTGTCTGTGTGTGTCTGTGTGTGTGTCTCTGTGTGTGTCTGTGTGTGTGTCTCTGTGTGTCTCTATGTGTGTCTCTGTGTGTGTGTCTGTGTGTGTCTCTGTGTGTGTCTGTGTGTGTCTCTGTGTGTGTCTCTGTGTGTGTCTGTGTGTGTGTGTCTCTGTGTGTGTGTCTCTGTGTGTGTCTGTGTGTGTGTGTCTCTGTGTGTCTCTGTGTGTGTGTCTGTGTGTGTCTCTGTGTGTGTCTGTGTGTGTCTCTGTGTGTGTCTGTGTGTCTCTGTGTGTGTCTCTGTGTGTCTCTGTGTGTCTGTGTGTGTCTCTGTGTGTGTCTCTGTGTGTGTGTGTCTCTGTGTGACTGTGTGTGTCTCTGTGTGTGTCTCTGTGTGTGTGTCTGTGTGTGTGTGTGTCTCTGTGTGTGTCTCTGTATGTGTGTGTCTGTGTGTGTGTGTCTGTGTGTGTGTCTCTGTGTGTGTCTGTGTGTGTCTCTGTGTGCGTGTGTGTCTCTGTATGTGTCTCTGCGTGTGTGTCTCTCTGTGTGTGTCTCTGTGTGTCTCTGTGTGTGTGTCTCTGTGTGTCTGTGTGTGTGTCTGTGTGTCTGTGTGTGTGTCTGTGTGTGTCTCTGTGTGTGTCTCTGTGTGTGTGTGTTTCTGTGTGTCTCTGTGTGTGTCTGTGTGTGTGTCTCTGTGTGTGTCTCTGTGTGTGTCTGTGTGTGTGTGTCTCTGTGTGTCTCTGTGTGTGTCTGTGTCTCTGTGTGTGTCTCTGTGTGTGTGTCCGTGTGTGTGTGTTTCTGTGTGTCTCTGTGTGTGTCTGTGTGTGTCTGTGTGTGTGTCTCTGTGTGTGTGTCTCTGTGTGTGTCTGTGTGTGTCTCTGTGTGTGTCTCTGTGTGTGTCTCTGTGTGTGTCTGTGTGTGTCTCTGTGTGTGTCTCTGTGTGTCTCTGTGTGTGTGTCTGTGTGTGTCTCTGTGTGTGTCTCTGTGTGTCTCTGTGTGTGTCTCTCTCTCTGTGTGTCTCTCTCTGTATGTCTCTGTGTGTGTCTCTGTGTGTGTCTCTGTGTGTGTCTCTGTGTGTGTCTCTGTGTGTGTCTGTGTGTCTCTGTGTGTGTCTGTGTGTCTCTGTGTGTCTGTGTGTCTCTGGGTGTGTCTCCGTGTGTCTCTGTGTGTCTATGTTGTGCGTCTCTCTCTCTGTGTCTCTCTCTGTGTGTCTCTGTGTGTCTCTGCTTGTGTGTCTCTCTGTGTGTCTCTGTGTGTGTCTCTCTGTGTCTCTCTGTGTGTCTCTGTGTGTGTCTCTGTGTCTCTGTGTGTGTCTCTGTGTGTGTGTCTGTGTGTCTCTGTGTGTGTCTCTCTGTGTCTCTCTGTCTCTGTGTGTGTCTCTGGAGTGTCTCTGTGTGTCTCTGTGTGTGTGTCTGTGTGTCTCTGTGTGTCTCTGTGTGTCTCTCTGTGTCTCTGTGTGTCTCTGTGTGTCTCCGTGTGTCTCTGTGTGTGCCTCTGTGTGTGTCTCTGTGTGTCTCTCTCTCTGTGTGTCTCTGTGTGTCTCTGTGTGTCTCTGTGTGTGTCTCTGTGTGTGTCTCCGTGTGTCTCTGTGTGTCTCTCTGTGTGTGTCTCTCTCTCGCGTGATGGAGCATTACCACGTGATACCATCACAATACGAACCGTTTTATATATTCTAACGCAAGGATGAATTCCCTCCAACGTGTATTCATCAAAACATTTTAACTCAAACGGAACAATCAAACACAGAACGATCGTTACGTTAAAGAAATAAAGTTACGATAATAGAGTTATAATTATAATAAGGAAATAAATATCCCACAACAGCGATGGTAGTTTTCACATCCGCGGGGGGGGAAAAAATTAATAAAAATCGCGGCCTCTTCCATCCGCCGGTCACATCGTTTCAAATCGCGATCAATCGATCTGAAATCGATCCATCGCTGCTCAGCCCCAGAACCCCCCCACGTGATTCCCCACGTGATCAACCACGTGTGATTTCCCCCACGTGTGATTTCCCCCACGTGTGATTTCCCCCACGTGTGATTTCCCCCACGTGTGATTTCCCCCACGTTGTGATTTCCCCCACGTGTGATTTCCCCCACGTGTGATTTCCCCCACGTGTGATTTCCCCCACGTGTGATTTCCCCCACGTGTGATTTCCCCCACGTGTGATTTCCCCCACGTGTGATTTCCCCCACGTGTGATTTCCCCCACGTGTGATTCCCCCACGTGTGATTTCCCCCACGTGTGATTCCCCCACGTGTGATTTCCCCCACGTGTGATTTCCCCACGTGTGATTCCCCACGTGTGATTTCCCCCACGTGTGATTCCCCACGTGTGATTTCCCCACGTGTGATTCCCCACGTGTGATTCCCAACGTGTGATTCCCCACGTGTGATTCCCCACGTGTGATTCCCCACGTGTGATTCCCAACGTGTGATTCCCCACGTGTGATTTCCCCCACGTGTGATTCCCCCACATGTGATTTCCCCCACGTGTGATTCCCCACGTGTGATTTCCCCACGTGTGATTCCCCACGTGTGATTCCCCACGTGTGATTCCCCACGTGTGATTTCCCCACGTGTGATTCCCCCACGTGTGATTTCCCCCACGTGTGATTCCCCACGTGTGATTCCCCACGTGTGATTCCCCCACATGTGATTTCCCCCACGTGTGATTCCCCACGTGTGATTTCCCCACGTGTGATTCCCCACGTGTGATTCCCAACGTGTGATTCCCCACGTGTGATTCCCCACGTGTGATTCCCCATGTGTGATTTCCCCCACGTGTGATTCCCCACGTGTGATTTCCCCACGTTGTGATTCCCCACGTGTGATTCCCCACGTGCGATTCCCAACGTGTGATTCCCCACGTGTGATTTCCCCACGTTGTGATTCCCCACGTGTGATTCCCCACGTGTGATTTCCCCACGTGTGATTCCCCACGTGTGATTCCCCACGTGTGATTTCCCCACGTGTGATTCCCCACATGTGATTTCCCCACGTGTGATTCCCCACGTGTGATTTCCCCACGTGTGATTTCCCCACGTGTGATTTCCCCACGTGTGATTTTCCCACGTGTGATTCCCCACGTGTGATTTCCCCACGTGTGATTCCCCACGTGTGATTCCCCCACGTGTGATTCCCCACATGTGATTTCCCCACGTGTGATTCCCCACGTGTGATTTCCCCACGTGTGATTTCCCCACGTGTGATTTCCCCACGTGTGATTTCCCCACGTGTGATTTCCCCACGTGTGATTCCCCACGTGTGATTCCCCACGTGTGATTCCCCACATGTGATTTCCCCACGTGTGATTCCCCACGTGTGATTTCCCCACGTGTGATTTCCCCACGTGTGATTTCCCCACGTGTGATTCCCCACATGTGATTTCCCCACGTGTGATTCCCCACGTGTGATTCCCCACGTGTGATTTCCCCACGTGTGATTCCCCACGTGTGATTCCCCACGTGTGATTCCCCACATGTGATTTCCCCACGTGTGATTCCCCACGTGTGATTTCCCCACGTGTGATTTCCCCACGTGTGATTCCCCACATGTGATTTCCCCACGTGTGATTCCCCACATGTGATTTCCCCACGTGTGATTTCCCCACGTGTGATTCCCCACGTGTGATTCCCCACGTGTGATTCCCCACATGTGATTTCCCCACGTGTGATTCCCCACGTGTGATTTCCCCACGTGTGATTTCCCCACGTGTGATTTCCCCACGTGTGATTCCCCACATGTGATTTCCCCACGTGTGATTCCCCACGTGTGATTCCCCACGTGTGATTCCCCACATGTGATTTCCCCACGTGTGATTCCCCACGTGTGATTTCCCCACGTGTGATTTCCCCACGTGTGATTTCCCCACGTGTGATTCCCCACATGTGATTTCCCCACGTGTGATTCCCCACGTGTGATTCCCCACGTGTGATCCCCCCACGTGACCCCCCACGTGATCCCCCCACGTGATCCCCCCACGTGATTCCCCCACGTGACCCCCCACGTGATCCCCCCACGTCATTCCCCACGTGATCCCCACGTGATTGCCCACGTGACCCTGCACGTCATTCCCCACGTGACCCCCCACGTTATCCCCCCACGTGACCCCCCACGTGACCCCCCACGTGATCCCCCCACGTGACCCCCCCACGTGATCCCCCACGTGACCCCCCCACGTGATCCCCCCCCCCCCCAGTGCCGCCCTAACCTCCACCCGTGCCATCTCCAGCCTCTCCGCCTCCTCCACCACCTTGCCGACCCTGGCGAACTCGGCGTGCACAAAGTCCCGTGCCTCCTGCCTGCTCACCTGGGGGAGGGTGGGTGGGTGAGTGAGGGGGTGAGTGGGTGAGTGGGTGGGTGAGTGGGTGAGTGGGTGGGTGAGTGGGTGGGTGAGTGTGTGAGTGAGTGCACAAAGTCCCGTGCCTCCTGCCTGCTCACCTGGGGGAGGGTGAGTGGGTGAGTGAGTGGGTGAGTGAGTGCACAAAGTCCCGTGCCTCCTGCCTGCTCACCTGGGGGAGGGTGGGTGGGTGAGGGGGTGAGTGAGTGGGTGAGTGGGTGGGTGGGTGAGTGGGTGGGTGGGTGGGTGAGGGGGTGTGTGAGTGGGTGGGTGGGTGGGTGTGTGAGTGGGTGGGTGGGTGAGTGGGTGGGTGGGTGGGTGAGTGGGTGGGTGGGTGAGTGGGTGGGTGGGTGGGTGAGGGGGTGTGTGAGTGGGTGAGTGGGTGGGTGGGTGAGTGGGTGGGTAAGTGGGTGAGTGAGTGGGTGGGTGGGTGGGTGAGTGGGTGAGTGAGTGGGTGGGTGGGTGGGTGAGTGGGTGGGTGAGTGTGTGAGTGAGTGCACAAAGTCCCGTGCCTCCTGCCTGCTCACCTGGGGGAGGGTGAGTGGGTGGGTGGGTGAGTGAGTGAGTGAGTGGGTGAGTGGGTGGGTGAGTGGGTGAGTGAGTGGGTGAGTGAGTGAGTGGGTGAGTGAGTGGGTGAGTGGGTGAGTGAGTGGGCGAGTGAGTGAGTGGGTGAGTGAGTGGGTGAGTGTGTGAGTGAGTGCACAAAGTCCCGTGCCTCCTGCCTGCTCACCTGGGGGAGGGTGGGTGGGTGGGTGAGTGGGTGAGTGGGTGAGTGAGTGGGTGAGTGAGTGAGTGAGTGGGTGAGTGGGTGAGTGGGTGGGTGAGTGAGTGAGTGGGTGGGTGGGTGGGTGAGTGAGTGAGTGAGTGGGTGAGTGGGTGAGTGTGTGAGTGAGTGAGTGAGTGGGTGGGTGAGTGAGTGAGTGGGTGAGTGGGTGAGTGGGTGAGTGTGTGAGTGAGTGAGTGAGTGGGTGGGTGAGTGAGTGGGTGAGTGAGTGGGTGAGTGAGTGGGTGAGTGTGTGAGTGGGTGGGTGGGTGGGTGGGTGAGGGGGTGAGTGTGTGAGTGAGTGGGTGGGTGGGTGGGTGAGTGAGTGTGTGAGTGAGTGTGTGAGTGAGTGCACAAAGTCCCGTGCCTCCTGCCTGCTCACCTGGGGGAGGGTGGGTGGGTGGGTGAGTGGGTGAGTGGGTGAGTGAGTGGGTGAGTGAGTGAGTGAGTGGGTGAGTGGGTGGGTGAGTGAGTGAGTGGGTGGGTGGGTGGGTGAGTGAGTGAGTGGGTGAGTGGGTGAGTGTGTGAGTGAGTGAGTGGGTGGGTGAGTGAGTGAGTGGGTGAGTGGGTGAGTGTGTGAGTGAGTGAGTGAGTGGGTGGGTGAGTGAGTGGGTGAGTGAGTGGGTGAGTGAGTGGGTGAGTGTGTGAGTGGGTGGGTGGGTGGGTGAGGGGGTGAGTGTGTGAGTGAGTGGGTGGGTGGGTGAGTGTGTGAGTGAGTGTGTGAGTGAGTGCACAAAGTCCCGTGCCTCCTGCCTGCTCACCTGGGGGAGGGTGAGTGGGTGGGTGAGTGAGTGGGTGAGTGAGTGAGTGAGTGGGTGAGTGGGTGGGTGAGTGAGTGAGTGGGTGGGTGGGTGGGTGAGTGAGTGAGTGGGTGAGTGGGTGAGTGTGTGAGTGAGTGGGTGGGTGAGTGAGTGAGTGGGTGAGTGGGTGAGTGGGTGAGTGTGTGAGTGAGTGAGTGAGTGGGTGGGTGAGTGAGTGGGTGAGTGAGTGGGTGAGTGAGTGGGTGAGTGTGTGAGTGGGTGGGTGGGTGGGTGAGGGGGTGAGTGAGGGGGTGAGTGAGTGAGTGGGTGGGTGAGTGGGTGAGTGTGTGAGTGGGTGTGTGGGTGGGTGGGTGAGTGTGTGAGTGAGTGTGTGAGTGGGTGAGTGGGTGGGTGGGTGAGTGTGTGAGTGAGTGTGTGAGTGGGTGTGTGGGTGGATGGGTGAGTGGGTGGGTGGGTGGGTGAGTGAGTGGGTGGGTGAGTGGGTGAGTGAGTGTGTGAGTGGGTGGGTGAGTGGGTGGGTGAGTGGGTGGGTGAGTGAGTGGGTGGGTGAGTGGGTGAGTGTGTGAGTGAGTGGGTGGGTGAGTGGGTGGGTGAGTGGGTGGGTGAGTGAGTGAGTGAGTGGGTGGGTGGGTGAGTGGGTGGGTGGGTGAGTGTGTGAGTGAGTGCACAAAGTCCCGTGCCTCCTGCCTGCTCACCTGGGGGAGGGTGGGTGAGTGAGTGGGTGAGTGAGTGGGTGAGTGGGTGAGTGAGTGGGTGAGTGATTGAGTGAGTGGGTGAGTGGGTGAGTGAGTGATTGAGTGGGTGAGTGAGTGAGTGGGTGAGTGGGTGAGTGAGTGGGTGGGTGAGTGGGTGAGAGGGTGGGTGAGTGGGTGGGTGAGTGAGTGAGCGGGTGAGTGGGTGGATGGGTGGGTGAGTGAGTGGGTGGGTGAGTGGGTGGGTGGGTGAGTGAGTGGGTGGGTGAGTGGGTGAGTGGGTGGGTGAGTGGGTGAGTGAGCGGGTGAGTGGGTGGGTGGGTGAGTGAGTGAGCGGGCGGGTGAGTGAGCGAGTGGGTGAGTGAGTGGGTGAGTGAGTGTGTGCGTGAGTGATTGGGTGGGTAAGTGAGTGATTGAGTGGGTGAGTGATTGAGTGAGTGGGTGAGTGATTGAGTGAGTGTGTGAGTGAGTGATTGAGTGGGTGAGTGATTGAGTGAGTGGGTGAGTGATTGGGTGAGTGATTGAGTGAGTGATTGAGTGAGTGATTGAGTGAGTGATTGAGTGTGTGGGTGAGTGATTGAGTGGGTGAGTGATTGTGTCAGTGAGTGGGTGAGTGATTGTGTCAGTGAGTGGGTGAGTGATTGAGTGAGTGGGTGAGTGATTGAGTGGGTGAGTGATTGAGTGAGTGGGTGAGTGATTGAGTGAGTGAGTGATTGAGTGTGTGAGTGATTGAGTGGGTGAGTGATTGAGTGGGTGAGTGCATGTGTGAGTGAGTGGGTGAGTGATTGAGTGAGTGTGTGAGTGAGTGGGTGAGTGATTGAGTGAGTGTGTGAGTGTGTGAGTGATTGAGTGTGTGAGTGAGTGATTGAGTGTGTGAATGAGTGATTGAGTGGGTGAGTGATTGAGTGAGTGGGTGAGTGAATGTGTGAGTGATTGAGTGAGTGGGTGAGTGATTGAGTGAGTGATTGAGTGATTGAGTGGGTGGGTGAATGAGTGGGTGAGTGAATGTGTCAGTGAGTGGGTGAGTGATTGAGTGAGTGATTGAGTGTGTGAGTGAGTGATTGAGTGAATGGGTGAGTGATTGAGTGGGTGAGTGATTGAGTGGGTGAGTGATTGAGTGGGTGAGTGATTGAGTGTGTGAGTGATTGAGTGGGTGAGTGATTGAGTGGGAGGGTGAATGTTTCAGTGAGTGGGTGAGCCGGTGAGTGGGTGAGCCGGTGAGCGGGTGAGCGATCGAGTGGGTGAGTGCGTGGGTGAGCGGGCGAGTGAGTCTCCCACCATTCTCATGAGGGCCTCATGGTGCACCTAGCCTGGCACTCACCCCGGGCTGCACTCTCTTGTCTTCTATGGAGTACAGTGCACGCTCCAGGGCAGCCGGGATGTCTGGCAGAGGGACGGCCTGCATGACCACCACAACCACCACAACCATTACACAACCACAACCACCACAACCATTACACAACCACCACCACCACAACCATTACACAACCACAACCACCACAACCATTACACAACCACAACCACCACCACAACCACCACAACCACCACAACCATTACACAACCACAACCACCACAACCATTACACAACCACAACCACCACAACCATTACACAACCACAACCACCACCACAACCACCACAACCACCACAACCATTACACAACCACAACCACCACAACCATTACACAACCACAACCACCACAACCATTACACAACCACAACCACCACCACCACCACCACACCACCACACCACCACCACACCACCATCACAACCACCATCACCACACCACCACCACCACACCACCACCACCACACATCTCACCATCAGGAGTTTGTAGCCCTCGTACAGCCCGGTGTGAACGCAGCCCACGTGACCCCCGCCAGACCCCGCCCCCTCCACGGGCTCCGCCCCCTCCGCCCCGGGCTCCTCCCCCCCGCCGAGCCCCGGCCCCTCCTCACCGGGCTCCTCCTCCCCGGGCTCCTCCCCTTCCGCCGCGGGCCCCGCCCCTGCAGCCTCGGGCCCCGCCCCCTCAACGGCGTCGGCGGGGCGGTCCCGCCAGAGCCCCGCCCCCCGGCGTCGCCCCGCCCCCTGCGGGGGCCCCGCCCCCTCGCAGGTCACGCAGAGCAGTGAGCGGTGGCGCACGCAGACCAGGGAGACGGGCAGCGAGTGGAGGGGGCACAGGCGGGGGCCGCCGTCGTCCACCCCCAAGGGGGGCCCGGGGGGGGGTCGCCCCCCCACGAGATCCACGGCGACGCCCCCACCGGCTCCTGCTCCGTCGTGGGCGTCGCCGTGGACGTCGTCGCCGTGGGCGTCGCCGCCGTGGGCGTGTCCATCGTGCGAGTGGGCGTGTCCGTCGTGCGAGTGGGCGTGTCCGTCGTGGGCGTGTTCATCGTGGGCGTGTCCGTCGTGTGAGTGGGCGTGTCCGTCGTGGGCGTGTTCATCGTGGGCGTGTCCGTCGTGGGCGTGTCCATCGTGGGCGTGTCCATCGTGGGCGTGTCCATCGTGGGCGTGTCCATCGTGGGCGTGTCCATCGTGGGCGTGTCTGTCGTGGGCGTGTCCGTCGTGGGCGTGTCCGTCGTGGGCGTGTCCGTCGTGGGCGTGTCTGTCGTGGGCGTGTCTGTCGTGGGCGTGTCCATCGTGGGCGTGTCCGTCGTGGGCGTGTCCGTCGTGGGCGTGTCCGTCGTGGGCGTGTCCGTCGTGGGCGTGTCCCTCGTGGGCGTGTCCGTCGTGGGCGTGTCCATCGTGTCCGTCGTGGGCGTGTCCGTCGTGGGCGTGTCCGTCGTGGGCGTCGTGGGCGTGTCCATCGTGCGAGTGGGCGTGTCCGTCGTGGGCGTCGTGGGCGTGTCCGTCGTGGGCGTGTCCATCGTGCGAGTGGGCGTGTCCATCGTGCGAGTGGGCGTGTCCGTCGTGGGCGTGTCCGTCGTGCGTGTGGGCGTGTCCGTCGTGCTCGTGTCCATGATGTGAGTGGGCGTGTCCATGATGTGCGTGGGCGTGTCCGTCGCGCGAGTGGGTGTGTCCGTCGTGCGGGTGGGCGTGTCCATGATGTGCGTGGGCGTGTCCGTCGTGTGAGTGGGCGTGTCCGTCGTGCGCGTGGGCGTGTCCGTCGTGCGAGTGGGCGTGTCCGTCGTGCGAGTGGGCGTGTCTGTCGTGCGCGTGGGCGTGTCCCGCCTCCTCTGGCTCCTCCTCCCCGTGTCTCTCTCCCTCCTCCTCATCTGGAGGTAGAACCCAGTCGTCATCATCCTCTCCTCGAGGGGGGCCCCCACCCCGCCCCTCCCCCCTGCCCCCCCCATTTGATGCGACTTTGTCAATCCACGACATCGTCGCTCGGCGCACCTGGGGGTGAGAGGGAGTAGGTGGAGAGTGGGTGGTGAGTGAGTGGGTGGTGAGTGGGTGGTGAGTGAGTGGGTGAGTGGGTGGGTGGGTGCGTGAGTGAGTGGGTGGGTGGATGAGTGAGTGACCGAGAAGTGGGGTCAGTGGGCGAGTGGGTGGGTGAGTGGGCGAGCGGGTGGGTGAGTGGGCGAGTGGGTGGGTGAGTGGGCGTGTGGGTGGGTGAGTGGGCGTGTGGGTGGGTGAGTGGGCGTGCGGGTGAGTGGGTGGGTGGATGGATCCCGTACCCTCGGGGTTCCTCCAGAAACAACGAAAAGCCACTTCGTGTGGCCACGTGGAATGTTCGAACGCTCACTGCGGAGGAGAGGCTGCCACTCCTCTGTCGGGAGCTGGACCGATACCGCCTGGATCTCTGCGGTATTCGGGAGGTCTGGTGGACCGGTTCTGGCTCCTGCCGCCATGAGGGGTGGACAGTCCTCTACTCGGGGCAGGAGACTGCCAAACAACAGGGAGTGGCTCTTCTGAACAAATGAAGGGAGCGTGGCGGTGTGGTGTGGGAAGCTGTAAGCCCCAGGCTACTTTGGGCTCACCTTCCCATCAACCGGTGGCGAGGAGTGGTGGTCGTGGTTACTTATGCCCCCACCGAAGACGAACATCCGTGGAGGGATGCAGGCAAAGCCGATGAGTCAGATGCCTTCTATGACCTCCTGTCACAGGTGCTGGCTAAAGTGGCCCCTCGGGATAGAGTCATCTTGTTGGGTGACTTCAATGCCCGAGTTGGTCATGATGCTGGCACCTGGTCTGGAGTGATTGGAGGGCATGGGCCAGATCAGCTCAATAACAACGGTAGGAGGCTGCTAGATTTTTGTGCAGCCCATGGGCTTGTAATTACCAACACGCTGTTCCGGCATCGGTGCATCCACACAACATCATGGATGCATGCCGGGTCCAAGCAAGAACATCTGCTGGACTACATAGTGATGGACCAGCGGATGCAAGCCCATGTCATTGACACCAGGACCTACCGTGGAGCTGATCTGCCCACTGACCATCGACTTGTCATCTGTAAGATGCGCCTGCCATTCTTCCACTCCGGTGGTGGGTGTACACCCAGGACAGCATTCCAACCCACAGCAGCCTGGTCTCAGCTAGCTGATGAAAGTTTCAAGCAGAAATTTCATCATCACTTGCAGCTGGGGTTGGCATCGTCCCCCATTCCTCCTGATGTCGAGGGTAAATGGGCGAGGTTTAGGTCTGTGGCTCATGCAGCTGCAATTGTGGAGAGAGTGGAGAGTTTCCCATACCTGGGCAGTGTGCTCATGACCAGCTCCAGTTTAACAGCAGAGGTCTCTCTCCGAATCAGTCGAGCGGCAATATCTTTTCATCGGTTGCGTAACGCTGTGTGGAAGCTACCTGGTCTGTCGCTCCGCACTAAGCTTCAGGTCTTCTCGGCCACGGTCATTCCCTCCCTTCTCTACGCTTGCGAAACGTGGACCCCCCTAATGGAACATCTTCGCCGGTTAGAAACATTTAGGCTGGCCTGCCTACGATCCATCCTGGGTTTAACCAGACTGGATTGTGTGAGGAGCTCACAAATCCTTGAAAGATCTGGGCAGGGTCCCATCGGTGAGCTCCTCCGGCAGGCAAGGCTGCGATGGCTGGGCCATGTAGCCCGCATGCCGAACCATGCGGGCGGAGGAGCGACACTCACAACAACGAGCGGAGCGCCGGGTGGCTAAAGCACAGCAGGTTGGCACAGTAGGGGGTACAGGTGGTGCATCAGCCAGTCATCTCAGTCATCTCAGTCAGTCGACACGTGGCACCTGGGTCTGCCCCGTGACCTCCTGCGGGCATTCGACACTTCACGTGGTAGCCTCAAGGTGCACATAGCCTGGCACAACCGTCGTGGTTGACTTCACTGCCACTTAGTGGCGAATGGCGGTTGTTGTTGTTGTGTCAGTCGCTACTAGCAGCACTTGCCCCTACAACCTGCTAGAGGCTACCTGCTGCTACGACTATCCCCCTCCTCACCTCACCTCCTCACCTCGCCCCCTCCTCACCTCACCACCTCACCTCACCACCTCACCTCACCTCACCTCCTCACCTCACCTCCTCACCTCACCTCCTCACCTCGCCCCTCACCTCCTCACCTCACCCCTCACCACCTCACCTCCTCACCTCACCTCCTCACCTCACCTCCTCACCTCGCCCCTCACCTCCTCACCTCGCCCCTCACCACCTCACCTCCTCACCTCACCTCCTCACCTCACCTCCTCACCTCGCCCCCTCCTCACCTCACCACCTCACCTCACCACCTCACCTCCTCACCTCACCTCCTCACCTCGCCCCTCACCACCTCACCTCCTCACCTCACCTCCTCACCTCACCTCCTCACCTCACCTCCTCACCTCCTCACCTCGCCCCTCACCTCCTCACCTCGCCCCTCACCTCCTCACCTCCTCACCTCACCTCCTCACCTCACCTCCTCACCTCCTCACCTCACCTCCTCACCTCACCACCTCACCTCCTCACCTCACCACCTCACCACCTCACCTCCTCACCTCACCTCCTCACCTCACCACCTCACCTCCTCACCTCACCTCCTCACCTCGTCCAGTCGGCGTCTTACCCCAGCAGCGTCGTGCGTAGCTGCAGAAACTTCCGCGTGCACGCGGGGCCCCGGAACCTGCATGGACTCACTCGCCCCGGAACATGCATGGACCCACTCGCCCCGGAACCTGCATCGACTCACTCGCCCCGGAATCTGCATATCGACTCACTCGCCCCGGAACCTGCATGGACTCACTCGCCCCGGAACATGCATGGACCCACTCTCCCCGGAACCTGCATGGGCTCACTCGCCCCGGACCCTGCATCGACTCACTCGCCCCGGAACCTGCATCGACTCACTCGCCCTGGAACCTGCATAACGACTCACTCGCCCCGGAACCTGCATGGACTCACTCGCCCCAGAACCTGCATGGACTCACTCGCCCCGGACCCTGCATCGACTCACTCGCCCCGGAACCTGCATGGACTCATCGCCCCGGAGCCTGCATGGACTCACTCGCCCCGGAACATGCATGGACTCACTCGCCCCGGAACCTGCATCGACTCACTCGCCCCGGAACCTGCATGGACTCACTCGCCCCGGAACATGCATGGACCCACGCTCCCCGGAACAGGCATGGACTCACTCGCCCCGGAACCTGCATGGACTCACTCCCCCCGGAACCTGCATGGACTCACTCCCCCCGGAACCTGCATGGGCTCACTCGCCCCGGACCCTGCATCGACTCACTCGCCCCGGAACCTGGATGGACTGACTCGCCCCGGAACCTGCATGGACTGACTCGCCCCGGAACCTGCATGGACTCACTCGCCCCGGACCCTGCATGGACTCACTCGCCCCGGAACCTGCATCGACTCACTCGCCCCGGAACCTGCATATCGACTCACTCGCCCCGGAACCTGCATGGACTCACTCGCCCCGGAGCCTGCATCGACTCACTCGCCCCGGAGCCTGCATCGACTCACTCGCCCCGGAACCTGCAATGGACTCACTCGCCCCGGAACATGCATGGACCCACTCTCCCCGGAACATGCATGGACTCACTCGCCCCGGAACCTGCATGGACTCACTCCCCCCGGAACCTGCATGGGCTCACTCGCCCCGGACCCTGCATCGACTCACTCGCCCCGGAACCTACATGGACTGACTCGCCCCGGAACCTGCATGGACTCACTCGCCCCGGACCCTGCATGGACTCACTCGCCCCGGAACCTGCATGGACTCACTCCCCCCGGAACATGCATGGACTCACTCGCCCCGGAACCTGCATGGACTCACTCGCCCCGGACCCTGCATCGACTCACTCGCCCCGGAACCTGCATATCTACTCACGCGCCCTGGAACCTGCATATCGACTCACTCGCCCCGGAACCTGCATATCGACTCACTCGCCCCGGAACCTGCATGGACTTATCGCCCCGGAACCTGCATGGACTCACTCGCCACGGAACCTGCATGGACTCACTCGCCCCGGAACCTGCATGGACTCTCTCGCCCCGGAACCTGCGTCGACTCCTGCCCCCGGAACATGTATCGACTCACTCGCCCCGGAACCTGCATATCGACTCACCCGCCCCGGAACCTGCATGGACTCGCTCGCCCCGGAACCTGTATCGACTCACCCGCCCCGGAACCTGCATGGACTCACTCGCCCCGGAACGTGGATAGACTCACTCGCCACGGAACCCGTATCGACTCACCCGCCCCGGAACCTGCATGGATTCACTCGCCCCGGAACCTGTATCGACTCACCCGCCCCGGAACCTGCATGGCCTCCTCGCCCCGAAACTTGCATCTACTCACTCGCCCCGGAACCAGCATCGACTCACTCGCCCCGGAACATGCATGGACTCATAGCCCCGGAACCTGCATGGACTCGCTCGCCCCGGAACCTGTATCGACTCACCCGCCCCGGAACCTGCATGGACTCACTCGCCCCGGAACGTGGATGGACTCACTCGCCACGGAACCCGTATCGACTCACCCGCCCCGGAACCTGCATGGATTCACTCGCCCCGGAACCTGTATCGACTCACCCGCCCCGGAACCTGTATCGACTCACCCGCCCCGGAACCTGCATGGCCTCCTCGCCCCGAAACTTGCATCTACTCACTCGCCCCGGAACCAGCATCGACTCACTCGCCCCGGAACATGCATGGACTCATCGCCCCGGAACCTGCATTGACTCAATCGCCCCGGAACCTGCATCGATTCCCTGCCCCCGGAACATGCATCGACTCACTCGCCCCAGAACCTGCATGGACTGACTCGCCCCGGACCCTGCATGGACTGACTCGCCCCGGACCCTGCATGGACTCACTCGCCCCGGACCCTGCATGGACTCACTCGCACACGTGTTGTGGTTGTTGTTGTTTCCCACGGCTTTTATTGAACAATGACGTCACGGCACATCAAGAGATGACGTTCTGGCTCAAGTTTTCCCACGAGGTGACGTCACGGCTCAAGTCACACCACGAGATGACGTCAGGACAAAGTCACACCACAAGATGACGTCACGGCTCAAGTCACACCACGAGATGACGTCACGGCGTACGTCACACCAAGAGATGACGTCAAAACCCAGTCACACCACAAGATGACGTCACGGCCCAAGTAACAATATGATATGCCGTCGAACTAAGTCACACTACGAAATGACGTCACGCTTCTAGTCACACCACGAGCTGACGTCAAAACGCAAGTTTGCCCACGTGCTGCTGCTACTCGCTACTAACAGCACTTGCCCCTACAGCCCTGTTAGAGGCTACACGGGGGATCTTTGTCTGTGTATAGGCGCTGCTGCTACTCGCTACTAACAGCACTTGCCCCTACAGCCCTGCTAGAGGCTACACGGGGGATCTTTGTCTGTGTATAGGTGCTGCTGCTACTCGCTACTAACAGCACTTGCCCCTACAGCCCTGCTAGAGGCTACACGGGGGATCTTTGCCTGTGTATAGGTGCTGCTACTCGCTATAAACAGCACTTGCCCCTACAGCCCTGCTAGAGGCTACACGGGGGATCTTTGTCAGTGTATAGGTGTTGCTGCTACTCGCTACTAACAGCACTTGCCCCTACAGCCCTGTTAGAGGCTACACGGGGGATCTTTGTCTGTGTATAGGTGCTGCTGATACTCGCTACTAACAGCACTTGCCCCTACAGCCCTGATAGAGGCTACACGGGGGGATCTTTGTCTGTGTATAGGTGCTGCTGCTACTTGCTACTAACAGCACTTGCCCCTACAGCCCTGTTAGAGGCTACACGGGGGATCTTTGTCTGTGTATAGGTGCTGCTACTACTCGCTACTAGCAGCACTTGCCCCTGCAGTACTGCTAGAGGCTACACGGGGGATCTTTGTGTATAGGTGTTGCTGCTACTCGCTACTAACAGCACTTGCCCCTACAGCCCTGCTAGAGGCTACACGGGGGATCTTTGTCTGTGTGTAGGTGCTGCTGCTACTCGCTACTAACAGCACTTGCCCCTACAGCCCTGCTAGAGGCTACACGGGGGATCTTTGTCTGTGTATAGGTGCTTCTGCTACTCGCTACTAACAGCACATGCCCCTACAGCCCTGCTAGAGGCTACACGGGGGATCTTTGTCTGTGTATAGGTGCTGCTGATACTCGCTACTAACAGCACTTGCCCCTACAGTCCTGTTAGAGGCTACACGGGGGATCTTTGTCTGTGTATAGGTGCTGCTGCTACTCGCTACTAACAGGACTTGCCCCTACAGCCCTGCTAGAGGCTACACGGGGGATCTTTGCCTGTGTATAGGTGCTGCTGCTACTCGCTATAAGCAGCACTTGCCCCTACAGCCCTGCTAGAGGCTACACGGGGGATCTTTGTCTGTGTATAGGTGTTGCTGCTACTCGCTACTAACAGCACTTGCCCCTACAACCCTGTTAGAGGCTACACGGGGGATCTTTGTCTGTGTATAGGCGGTGCTGCTGCTACTCGCTACTAACAGCACTTGCCCCTACAGTCCTGCTAGAGGCTACACGGGGGATCTTTGTCTGTGTATAGGTGCTGCTGCTACTCGCTACTAACAGCACTTGCCCCTACAGCCCTGTTAGAGGCTACACGGGGGATCTTTGTCTGTGTATAGGCGGTGCTGCTGCTACTCGCTACTAACAGCACTTGCCCCTACAGTCCTGCTAGAGGCTACACGGGGGATCTTTGTCTGTGTATAGGCGGTGCTGCTGCTACTCGCTACTAACAGCACTTGCCCCTACAGTCCTGCTAGAGGCTACACGGGGGATCTTTGTCTGTGTATAGGTGCTGCTGCTACTCGCTACTAACAGCACTTGCCCCTACAGCCCTGCTAGAGGCTTCACGGGGGATCTTTGTGTATAGGTGTTGCTGCTACTCGCTACTAACAGCACTTGCCCCTACAGCCCTGTTAGAGGCTACACGGGGGATCTTTGTCTGTGTATAGGTGCTGCTGCTACTCGCTACTAGCAGCACTTGCCCCTGCAGTACTGCTAGAGGCTACACGGGGGATCTTTGTCTGTGTATAGGTGTTGCTGCTACTCGCTACTAACAGCACTTGCCCCTACAACCCTGTTAGAGGCTACACGGGGGATCTTTGTCTGTGTATAGGCGGTGCTGCTGCTACTCGCTACTAACAGCACTTGCCCCTACAGTCCTGCTAGAGGCTACACGGGGGATCTTTGTCTGTGTATAGGTGCTGCTGCTACTCGCTACTAACAGCACTTGCCCCTACAGCCCTGTTAGAGGCTACACGGGGGATCTTTGTCTGTGTATAGGTGCTGCTGCTACTCGCTACTAACAGCACTTGCCCCTACAGTCCTGCTAGAGGCTACACGGGGGATCTTTGTCTGTGTATAGGTGCTGCTGCTACTCGCTACTAACAGCACTTGCCCCTACAGTCCTGCTAGAGGCTACACGGGGGATCTTTGTCTGTGTATAGGTGCTGCTGCTACTCGCTACTAACAGCACTTGCCCCTACAGCCCTGCTAGAGGCTTCACGGGGGATCTTTGTGTATAGGTGTTGCTGCTACTCGCTACTAACAGCACTTGCCCCTACAGCCCTGTTAGAGGCTACACGGGGGATCTTTGTCTGTGTATAGGTGCTGCTGCTACTCGCTACTAGCAGCACTTGCCCCTGCAGTACTGCTAGAGGCTACACGGGGGATCTTTGTCTGTGTATAGGTGCTGCTGCTACTCGCTACTAACAGCACTTGCCCCTACAGCCCTGTTAGAGGCTACACGGGGGATCTTTGTCTGTGTATAGGTGCTGCTGCTACTCGCTACTAGCAGCACTTGCCCCTACAGTCCTGCTAGAGGGTACACGGGGGATCTTTGTCTGTGTATAGGTGCTGCTGCTACTCGCTAACAGCACTTGCCCCTACAGCCCTGTTAGAGGCTACACGGGGGATCTTTGTCTGTGTATAGGCGCTGCTGCTACTCGCTACTAACAGCACTTGCCCCTACAGCCCTGCTAGAGGCTACACGGGGGATCTTTGTCTGTGTGTAGGTGCTGCTGCTACTCGCTACTAACAGCACTTGCCCCTACAGCCCTGCTAGAGGCTAAACGGGGGATCTTTGTGTATAGGTGTTGCTGCTACTCGCTACTAACAGCACTTGCCCCTACAGCCCTGTTAGAGGCTACACGGGGGATCTTTGTCTGTGTATAGGCGCTGCTGCTACTCGCTACTAACAGCACTTGCCCCTACAGCCCTGTTAGAGGCTACACGGGGGATCTTTGTCTGTGTATAGGTGCTGCTGATACTCGCTACTAACAGCACTTGCCCCTACAGTCCTGTTAGAGGCTACACGGGGGATCTTTGTCTGTGTATAGGTGCTGCTGCTACTCGCTACTAACAGCACTTGCCCCTACAGCCCTGTTAGAGGCTACACGGGGGATCTTTGTCTGTGTATAGGTGCTGCTGATACTCGCTACTAACAGCACTTGCCCCTACGGTCCTGTTAGAGGCTACACGGGGGATCTTTGTCTGTGTATAGGTGCTGATGCTACTCGCTACTAACAGCACTTGCCCCTACAGCCCTGCTAGAGGCTACACGGGGGATCTTTGTCTGTGTATAGGTGCTTCTGCTACTCGCTACTAACAGCACTTGCCCCTACAGCCCTGCTAGAGGCTACACGGGGGATCTTTGTGTATAGGTGTTGCTGCTACTCGCTACTAACAGCACTTGCCCCTACCGCCCTGTTAGAGGCTACACGGGGGATCTTTGTCTGTGTATAGGTGCTGCTACTCGCTACTAGCAGCACTTGCCCCTACAGTTCTGCTAGAGGCTACACGGGGGATCTTTGTCTGTGTATAGGTGCTGCTGCTACTCGCTACTAACAGCACTTGCCCCTACAGCCCTGCTAGAGGCTACACGGGGGATCTTTGTCTGTGTGTAGGTACTGCTGCTACTCGCTACTACCAGCACTTGCCCCTACAGCCCTACTAGAGGCTACACGGGGGATCTTTGTCTGTGTATAGGTGCTTCTGCTACTCGCTACTAACAGCACTTGCCCCTACAGCCCTGTTAGAGGCTACACGGGTGATCTTTGTCTGTGTATAGGTGCTGCTGCTACTCGCTACTAACAGCACTTGCCCCTACAGCCATGCTAGAGGCTACACGGGGGACCTTTGTGTATAGACGCTGCTGCTACTCGCTACTAACAGCACTTGCCCCTTCAGCCCTGCTAGAGGCTACACGGGGGATCTTTGTCTGTGTATAGGTGCTGCTGCTACTCGCTACTAACAGCACTTGCCCCTACAGCCCTGCTAGAGGCTACACGGGTGATCTTTGTTTGTGTATAGGTGCTTCTGCTAGTCGCTACCAACAGCACTTGCCCCTACAGCCCTGCTAGAGGCTACACGGGGGATCTTTGTCTGTGTATAGGTGCTGCTGCTACTCGCTACTAGCAGCACTTGCCCCTACAGCCCTGTTAGAGGCTACACGGGGGATCTTTGTCTGTGTATAGGTGATGCTGCTACTCGCTACTAGCAGCACTTGCCCCTGCAGTACTGCTAGAGGCTACACAGGGGATCTTTGTCTGTGTATAGGTGTTGCTGCTACTCGCTACTAACAGCACTTGCCCCTACAGCCCTGTTAGAGGCTACACGGGGGATCTTTGTCTGTGTATAGGTGCTGCTGCTACTCACTACTAGCAGCACTTGCCCCTGCAGTACTGCTAGAGGCTACACGGGGGATCTTTGTCTGTGTATAGGTGCTGCTGCTAATCGCTACTAACAGCACTTGCCCCTACAGCCCTGTTAGAGGCTACACGGGGGATCTTTGTCTGTGTATAGGTGCTGCTGCTACTCGCTACTAACAGCACTTGCCCCTACAGCCCTGCTAGAGGCTACACGGGGGATCTTTGTCTGTGTATAGGTGCTGCTGCTACTCACTACTAACAGCACTTGCCCCTACAGCCCTGCTAGAGGCTACACGGGGGATCTTTGTCTGTGTATAGGTGCTTCTGCTAGTCGCTACCAACAGCACTTGCCCCTACAGCCCTGCTAGAGGCTACACGGGGGATCTTTGTCTGTGTATAGGTGCTGCTACTCGCTACTAACAGCACATGCCCCTACAGTCCTGCTAGAGGCTACACGGGGGATCTTTGTGTATAGGTGTTGCTGCTACTCGCTACTAACAGCACTTGCCCCTACAGCCCTGTTAGAGGCTACACAGGGGATCTTTGTCTGTGTATAGGTGCTGCTGATACTCGCTACTAACAGCACTTGCCCCTACAGTCCTGTTAGAGGCTACACGGGGGATCTTTGTCTGTGTATAGGTGCTGCTGCTACTCGCTACTAACAGGACTTGCCCCTACAGCCCTGCTAGAGGCTACACGGGGGATCTTTGCCTGTGTATAGGTGCTGCTGCTACTCGCTATAAGCAGCACTTGCCCCTACAGCCCTGCTAGAGGCTACACGGGGGATCTTTGTCTGTGTATAGGTGTTGCTGCTACTCGCTACTAACAGCACTTGCCCCTACAGCCCTGTTAGAGGCTACACGGGGGATCTTTGTCTGTGTATAGGCGGTGCTGCTGCTACTCGCTACTAACAGCACTTGCCCCTACAGTCCTGCTAGAGGCTACACGGGGGATCTTTGTCTGTGTATAGGTGCTGCTGCTACTCGCTACTAACAGCACTTGCCCCTACAGCCCTGTTAGAGGCTACACGGGGGATCTTTGTCTGTGTATAGGTGCTGCTGCTACTCGCTACTAACAGCACTTGCCCCTACGGTCCTGTTAGAGGCTACACGGGGGATCTTTGTCTGTGTATAGGTGCTGCTGCTACTCGCTACTAACAGCACTTGCCCCTACAGCCCTGCTAGAGGCTACACGGGGGATCTTTGTCTGTGTATAGGTGCTTCTGCTACTCGCTACTAACAGCACTTGCCCCTACAGCCCTGCTAGAGGCTACACGGGGGATCTTTGTGTATAGGTGTTGCTGCTACTCGCTACTAACAGCACTTGCCCCTACCGCCCTGTTAGAGGCTACACGGGGGATCTTTGTCTGTGTATAGGTGCTGCTACTCGCTACTAGCAGCACTTGCCCCTACAGTTCTGCTAGAGGCTACACGGGGGATCTTTGTCTGTGTATAGGTGCTGCTGCTACTCGCTACTAACAGCACTTGCCCCTACAGCCCTGCTAGAGGCTACACGGGGGATCTTTGTCTGTGTGTAGGTACTGCTGCTACTCGCTACTACCAGCACTTGCCCCTACAGCCCTACTAGAGGCTACACGGGGGATCTTTGTCTGTGTATAGGTGCTTCTGCTACTCGCTACTAACAGCACTTGCCCCTACCGCCCTGTTAGAGGCTACACGGGTGATCTTTGTCTGTGTATAGGTGCTGCTGCTACTCGCTACTAACAGCACTTGCCCCTACAGCCATGCTAGAGGCTACACGGGTGATCTTTGTCTGTGTATAGACGCTGCTGCTACTCGCTACTAACAGCACTTGCCCCTTCAGCCCTGCTAGAGGCTACACGGGGGATCTTTGTCTGTGTATAGGTGCTGCTGCTACTCGCTACTAACAGCACTTGCCCCTACAGCCCTGCTAGAGGCTACACGGGGGATCTTTGTTTGTGTATAGGTGCTTCTGCTAGTCGCTACCAACAGCACTTGCCCCTACAGCCCTGCTAGAGGCTACACGGGGGATCTTTGTCTGTGTATAGGTGCTGCTGCTACTCGCTACTAGCAGCACTTGCCCCTACAGCCCTGTTAGAGGCTACACGGGGGATCTTTGTCTGTGTATAGGTGATGCTGCTACTCGCTACTAGCAGCACTTGCCCCTGCAGTACTGCTAGAGGCTACACAGGGGATCTTTGTCTGTGTATAGGTGTTGCTGCTACTCGCTACTAACAGCACTTGCCCCTACAGCCCTGTTAGAGGCTACACGGGGGATCTTTGTCTGTGTATAGGTGCTGCTGCTACTCACTACTAGCAGCACTTGCCCCTGCAGTACTGCTAGAGGCTACACGGGGGATCTTTGTCTGTGTATAGGTGCTGCTGCTAATCGCTACTAACAGCACTTGCCCCTACAGCCCTGTTAGAGGCTACACGGGGGATCTTTGTCTGTGTATAGGTGCTGCTGCTACTCGCTACTAACAGCACTTGCCCCTACAGCCCTGCTAGAGGCTACACGGGGGATCTTTGTCTGTGTATAGGTGCTGCTGCTACTCACTACTAACAGCACTTGCCCCTACAGCCCTGCTAGAGGCTACACGGGGGATCTTTGTCTGTGTATAGGTGCTTCTGCTAGTCGCTACCAACAGCACTTGCCCCTACAGCCCTGCTAGAGGCTACACGGGGGATCTTTGTCTGTGTATAGGTGCTGCTACTCGCTACTAACAGCACATGCCCCTACAGTCCTGCTAGAGGCTACACGGGGGATCTTTGTGTATAGGTGTTGCTGCTACTCGCTACTAACAGCACTTGCCCCTACAGCCCTGTTAGAGGCTACACAGGGGATCTTTGTCTGTGTATAGGTGCTGCTGATACTCGCTACTAACAGCACTTGCCCCTACAGTCCTGTTAGAGGCTACACGGGGGATCTTTGTCTGTGTATAGGTGCTGCTGCTACTCGCTACTAACAGGACTTGCCCCTACAGCCCTGCTAGAGGCTACACGGGGGATCTTTGCCTGTGTATAGGTGCTGCTGCTACTCGCTATAAGCAGCACTTGCCCCTACAGCCCTGCTAGAGGCTACACGGGGGATCTTTGTCTGTGTATAGGTGTTGCTGCTACTCGCTACTAACAGCACTTGCCCCTACAGCCCTGTTAGAGGCTACACGGGGGATCTTTGTCTGTGTATAGGCGGTGCTGCTGCTACTCGCTACTAACAGCACTTGCCCCTACAGTCCTGCTAGAGGCTACACGGGGGATCTTTGTCTGTGTATAGGTGCTGCTGCTACTCGCTACTAACAGCACTTGCCCCTACAGCCCTGTTAGAGGCTACACGGGGGATCTTTGTCTGTGTATAGGCGCTGCTGCTACTCGCTACTAACAGCACTTGCCCCTACAGCCCTGTTAGAGGCTACACGGGGGATCTTTGTCTGTGTATAGGTGCTGCTGCTACTCGCTACTAACAGCACTTGCCCCTACGGTCCTGTTAGAGGCTACACGGGGGATCTTTGTCTGTGTATAGGTGCTGCTGCTACTCGCTACTAACAGCACTTGCCCCTACAGCCCTGCTAGAGGCTACACGGGGGATCTTTGTCTGTGTATAGGTGCTTCTGCTACTCGCTACTAACAGCACTTGCCCCTACAGCCCTGCTAGAGGCTACACGGGGGATCTTTGTGTATAGGTGTTGCTGCTACTCGCTACTAACAGCACTTGCCCCTACCGCCCTGTTAGAGGCTACACGGGGGATCTTTGTCTGTGTATAGGTGCTGCTACTCGCTACTAGCAGCACTTGCCCCTACAGTTCTGCTAGAGGCTACACGGGGGATCTTTGTCTGTGTATAGGTGCTGCTGCTACTCGCTACTAACAGCACTTGCCCCTACAGCCCTGCTAGAGGCTACACGGGGGATCTTTGTCTGTGTGTAGGTACTGCTGCTACTCGCTACTACCAGCACTTGCCCCTACAGCCCTACTAGAGGCTACACGGGGGATCTTTGTCTGTGTATAGGTGCTTCTGCTACTCGCTACTAACAGCACTTGCCCCTACCGCCCTGTTAGAGGCTACACGGGTGATCTTTGTCTGTGTATAGGTGCTGCTGCTACTCGCTACTAACAGCACTTGCCCCTACAGCCATGCTAGAGGCTACACGGGTGATCTTTGTCTGTGTATAGACGCTGCTGCTACTCGCTACTAACAGCACTTGCCCCTTCAGCCCTGCTAGAGGCTACACGGGGGATCTTTGTCTGTGTATAGGTGCTGCTGCTACTCGCTACTAACAGCACTTGCCCCTACAGCCCTGCTAGAGGCTACACGGGGGATCTTTGTTTGTGTATAGGTGCTTCTGCTAGTCGCTACCAACAGCACTTGCCCCTACAGCCCTGCTAGAGGCTACACGGGGGATCTTTGTCTGTGTATAGGTGCTGCTGCTACTCGCTACTAGCAGCACTTGCCCCTACAGCCCTGTTAGAGGCTACACGGGGGATCTTTGTCTGTGTATAGGTGATGCTGCTACTCGCTACTAGCAGCACTTGCCCCTGCAGTACTGCTAGAGGCTACACAGGGGATCTTTGTCTGTGTATAGGTGTTGCTGCTACTCGCTACTAACAGCACTTGCCCCTACAGCCCTGTTAGAGGCTACACGGGGGATCTTTGTCTGTGTATAGGTGCTGCTGCTACTCACTACTAGCAGCACTTGCCCCTGCAGTACTGCTAGAGGCTACACGGGGGATCTTTGTCCGTGTATAGGCGCTGCTGCTAATCGCTACTAACAGCACTTGCCCCTACAGCCCTGTTAGAGGCTACACGGGTGATCTTTGTCTGTGTATAGGTGCTGCTGCTACTCGCTACTAACAGCACTTGCCCCTACAGCCATGCTAGAGGCTACACGGGGGACCTTTGTCTGTGTATAGGTGCTGCTACTCGCTACTAACAGCACTTGCCCCTACAGCCCTGTTAGAGGCTACACGGGGGATCTTTGTCTGTGTATAGGTGCTGCTACTCGCTACTAACAGCACTTGCCCCTACAGTCCTGTTAGAGGCTACACGGGGGATCTTTGTCTGTGTATAGGTGCTGCTGCTACTCGCTACTAACAGGACTTGCCCCTACAGCCCTGCTAGAGGCTACACGGGGGATCTTTGCCTGTGTATAGGTGCTGCTGCTACTCGCTATAAGCAGCACTTGCCCCTACAGCCCTGCTAGAGGCTACACGGGGGATCTTTGTCTGTGTATAGGTGTTGCTGCTACTCGCTACTAACAGCACTTGCCCCTACAGCCCTGTTAGAGGCTACACGGGGGATCTTTGTCTGTGTATAGGCGGTGCTGCTGCTACTCGCTACTAACAGCACTTGCCCCTACAGTCCTGCTAGAGGCTACACGGGGGATCTTTGTCTGTGTATAGGTGCTGCTGCTACTCGCTACTAACAGCACTTGCCCCTACAGCCCTGTTAGAGGCTACACGGGGGATCTTTGTCTGTGTATAGGCGGTGCTGCTGCTACTCGCTACTAACAGCACTTGCCCCTACAGTCCTGCTAGAGGCTACACGGGGGATCTTTGTCTGTGTATAGGTGCTGCTGCTACTCGCTACTAACAGCACTTGCCCCTACAGCCCTGGTAGAGGCTACACGGGGGATCTTTGTGTATAGGTGTTGCTGCTACTCGCTACTAACAGCACTTGCCCCTACAGCCCTGTTAGAGGCTACACGGGGGATCTTTGTCTGTGTATAGGTGCTGCTGCTACTCGCTACTAGCAGCACTTGCCCCTACAGCCCTGCTAGAGGCTACACGGGGGATCTTTGTCTGTGTAATGGTGCTTCTGCTACTCGAGACTAACAGCACTTGCCCCTACAGCCCTGCTAGAGGCTACACGGGGGATCTTTGTCTGTGTATAGGTGCTGCTGCTACTCGCTACTAACAGCACTTGCCCCTACAGCCCTGTTAGAGGCTACACGGGGGATCTTTGTCTGTGTATAGGTGCTGCTGATACTCGCTACTAACAGCACTTGCCCCTACGGTCCTGTTAGAGGCTACACGGGGGATCTTTGTCTGTGTATAGGTGCTGCTGCTACTCGCTACTAACAGCACTTGCCCCTACAGCCCTGCTAGAGGCTACACGGGGGATCTTTGTCTGTGTATAGGTGCTGCTACTCGCTACTAACAGCACTTGCCCCTACAGCCCTGCTAGAGGCTACACGGGGGATCTTTGTCTGTGTGTAGGTACTGCTGCTACTCGCTACTAACAGCACTTGCCCCAACAGCCCTGTTAGAGGCTACACGGGGGATCTTTGTCTGTGTATAGGTGCTGCTGATACTCGCTACCAACAGCACTTGCCCCTACAGCCCTGCTAGAGGCTACACGGGGGATCTTTGTCTGTGTATAGGTGCTGCTGCTACTCGCTACTAACAGCACTTGCCCCTACAGCCCTGTTAGAGGCTACACGGGGGATCTTTGTCTGTGTATAGGTGCTGCTGCTACTCGCTACTAGCAGCACTTGCCCCTATAGTCCTGCTAGAGGCTACACGGGGGATCTTTGTCTGTGTATAGGTGCTGCTGCTACTCGCTACTAACAGCACTTGCCCCTACAGCCCTGTTAGAGGCTACACGGGGGATCTTTGTCTGTGTATAGGTGCTGCTGCTACTCGCTACTAACAGCACTTGCCCCTACGGCCCTGCTAGAGGCTACACGGGGGATCTTTGTCTGTGTATAGCTGCTTCTGCTACTCGCTACTAACAGCACTTGCCCCTACAGCCCTGCTAGAGGCTACACGGGGGATCTTTGTCTGTGTATAGGTGCTGCTGCTACTCGCTACTAACAGCACTTGCCCCTGCAGCCCTGCTAGAGGCTACACGGGGGATCTTTGTCTGTGTATAGGTGCTGCTGCTACTCGCTACTACTAACAGCACTTGCCCCTACAGCCCTGCTAGAGGCTACACGGGGGATCTTTGTGTATAGGTGTTGCTGCTACTCGCTACTAACAGCACTTGCCCCTACAGCCATGCTAGAGGCTACACGGGGGATCTTTGTGTATAGGTGCTGCTGCTACTCGCTACTAGCAGCACTTGCCCCTGCAGTACTGCTAGAGGCTACACGGGGGATCTTTGTCTGTGTATAGGTGCTGCTGCTACTCGCTACTAACAGCACTTGCCCCTACAGCCCTACTAGAGGCTATACGGGGGATCTTTGTCTGTGTATAGGTGCTGCTGCTACTCGGTACTAACAGTACTTGCCCCTACAGCCCTGTTAGAGGCTACACGGGGGATCTTTGTCTGTGTATAGGTGCTGCTGCTACTCGCTACTAACAGCACTTGCCCCTACAGCCCTGTTAGAGGCTACACGGGGGATCTTTGTCTGTGTATAGGTGCTGCTGCTACTCGCTACTAACAGCACTTGCACCTACAGCCCTTCTAGAGGCTACACGGGGGATCTTTGTCTGTGTATAGGTGCTTCTGCTACTCGCTACTAACAGCACTTGCCCCTACAGCCATGCTAGAGGCTACACGGGGGATCTTTGTGTATAGGTGTTGCTGCTACTCGCTACTAACAGCACTTGCCCCTACAGCCCTTCTAGAGGCTACACGGGGGATCTTTGTCTGTGTATAGGTGCTTCTGCTACTCGCTACTAACAGCACTTGCCCCTACAGTCCTGTTAGAGGCTACACGAGGGATCTTTGCCTGTGTATAGGTGCTTCTGCTATTCGCTACTGACAGTACTTGCCCCTACAGCCCTGCTAGAGGCTACACGGGGGATCTTTGTGTATAGGTGTTGCTGCTACTCGCTACTAACAGCACTTGCCCCTACAGCCCTGTTAGAGGCTATACGGGGGATCTTTGTCTGTGTATAGGTGCTGCTGCTACTCGCTACTAGCAGCACTTGCCCCTACAGCCCTACTAGAGGCTATACGGGGGATCTTTGTCTGTGTATAGGTGCTTCTGCTACTTGCTACTACCAGCATTTGCCCCTACAGCCCTGTTAGAGGCTACACGGGGGATCTTTGTCTGTGTATAGGTTCTGCTGCTACTCGCTACTAACAGCACTTGCCCCTACGGCCCTGCTAGAGGCTACACGGGGGATCTTTGTCTGTGTATAGCTGCTTCTGCTACTCGCTACTAACAGCACTTGCCCCTACAGCCCTGCTAGAGGCTACACGGGGGATCTTTGTCTGTGTATAGGTGCTGCTGCTACTCGCTACTAACAGCACTTGCCCCTACAGCCCTGTTAGAGGCTACACGGGGGATCTTTGTCTGTGTATAGGTTCTGCTGCTACTCGCTACTAACAGCACTTGCCCCTACAGCCCTGCTAGAGGCTACACGGGGGATCTTTGTGTAGATATTCGGCAGTGGTGGTTGTGGTGATGGTGGTTGTGGTGATGGTTGTGGTTTTAGTGTTTGTGATGGTTGTGGTGGTGGTTGTGGTGATGGTGGTTGTGATGATGGTGGTGGTCGTGGTGGTTGTGGTGTTTGTGGTGATGGTGGTTGTGGTGTTTGTGGTGATGGTGGTTGTGGTGTTTGTTGTGATGGTGGTTGTGGTGTTTGTGATGGTTGTGGTGGTGGTTGTGATGGTAGTGATAGTGGTGATAGTGGTGGTCGTGGTGGTTGTGGTGGTTGTGGTGTTTGTGGTGATGGTGGTTGTGGTTGTGGTGTTTGTGATGGTTGTGGTGGTGGTTGTGGTGATGGTGGTGATAGTGGTGATAGTGGTGGTGGTCGTGGTGGTTGTGGTGTTTGTGGTGATGGTGGTGGTGATAGTGGTGGTTGTGGTGTTTGTGATGGTTGTGGTGGTGGTTGTGGTGATAGTGGTGGTCGTGGTGGTTGTGGTGATTGTGATGGTTGTGGTGGTGGTTGTGGTGATAGTGGTGGTGGTGGTTGTGGTGTGTGTGGTGATAGTGGTGGTGATAGTGGTGGTGGTTGTGGTGTTTGTTGTGATGGTGGTGATGGTGGTGATAGTGGTAGTGGTCGTGGTGGTTGTGATGGTTGTGGTGGTGGTGGTTGTGGTGGTTGTGGTGTTTGTGGTGATGGTGGTTGTGCTGATGGTTGTGGTGTTTGTGATGGTTGTGATGGTGGTGATAGTGGTGGTGATTGTGGTGGTTGTGGTGGTGGTTGTGGTGTTTGTGGTGATGGTGGTTGTGCTGAAGGTTGTGGTGTTTGTGATAGTTGTGGTGGTGGTTGTGATGGTGGTGATAGTGGTGACAGTGGTGGTGATAGTGGTGGTTGTGGTGTTTCTGATGGTTGTGGTGTTTGTGATGGTTGTGGTGGTGGTTGTGGTGATTGTGGTGTTTGTGGTTGTGGTGGTGGTTGTGGTGATAGTGGTGTTTGTGGTGATGGTTGTGGTGTTTGTGATAGTTGTGGTGGTGGTTGTGATGGTGGTGATAGTGGTGGTTGTGGTGTTTGTGATGGTTGTGCTGATGGTTGTGATGGTGGTGGTGGTTGTGGTGTTTGTGGTTGTGCTGATGGTTGTGGTTGTGGTGATAGTGGTGGTGGTTGTGGTGTTTGTGGTGATGGTTGTGGTGTTTGTGATGGTTGTGGTGGTGGTTGTGGTGTTTGTGATGGTTGTGGTGGTGGTTGTGATGGTGGTGATAGTGGTGGTTGTGGTGGTTGTGATGGTTGTGATAGTGGTGGTTGTGGTGGTTGTGGTGTTTGTGGTTGTGCTGATGGTTGTGGCTCAGGCGATCACGTGGTAGGGTCGATCTCTCCACGTGTCATAGCTCGCACATTTCCTCTTCCTGAACCTGGGGGGGGGCACGGGGGGGGGGGCACGGGGGGAGGGGACACGGGGGGGGGGCACGAAGGGGGGGGGGGTGACACGGGGGGGGGGGACACGGGGGGGGACACGGGGGTGAGTGGTGGTGGTTGTGGTGGTTGTGGTTGTGGTGGTTGTGATGGTGGTGGTGGTTGTGGTGGTTGTGGTGGTTGTGGTTGTGGTGGTTGTGGTTGTGAGTGGTGGTTGTGGTGGTGGTGAGTGGTGGTGGTGGTGATGGTTGTGGTTGTGCTGATGGTGGTGGTGGTTGTGGTGGTGGTGGCGATGGTGGTTGTGGTTGTAGTGGTGGTGGTGGTGAGTGGTGGTGGTGGTGGCGATGGTGGTGGTGGTTGTGAGTTGTGAGTGGTGGTGGTGGTTGTGGTGGTGGTTGTGAGTTGTGAGTGGTGGTGGTGGTTGTGGTGGTGGTGGTTGTGAGTTGTGAGTGGTGGTGGTGGTTGTGGTGGTTGTGGTGTTGATGGTTGTGGTGGTGGTGGTGGTGGTGGTGATGGTGGTGGTGGTAGTAGTGAGTGGTGGTGGTTGTGGTTGTGGTGGTGGTTGTGGTGAGTGTTGGTGAGTGGTGGTGGTGGTGGTTGTGGTGGTGGGGGTGGTGATGGTGGTAGTGGTTGTGAGTGGTGGTTGTGGTGGTGGTGAGTGGTGGTGGTGAGTGGTGGTGGTGAGTGGTGAGTGGTGGTGAGTGGTGGTAGTGAGTGGTGGTGGTGAGTGGTGGTGAGTGGTGGTGAGTGGTGGTGGTGGTGAGTGGTGGTGAGTGGTGGTGAGTGGTGGGGGTGAGTGGTGGTGGTGGTGGTTGTGGTGATGGTGGTGATGGTGGTGATGGTGGTGGTTGTGGTGGTGGTGGTTGTGGTGGTGGTTGTGGTGGTGGTGGTGAGTGGTGGTGGTTGTGGTGGTGGTTTTGGTGGTTGTGGTGGTTGTGGTTGTGGTGGTGGTGAGTGGTGATGGTGGTGAGTGGTGGTGGTGAGTGGTGGTGATGGTGGTGGTGGTTGTGGTGGTTGTGGTGGTTGTGGTGAGTGGTGGTGGTTGTGGTGAGTGGTGGTGGTTGTGGTGGTTGTGGTGGTGGTGGTTGTGGTGGTGGTTGTGGTGGTGGTTGTGGTGGTTGTGGTGGTGGTGATGGTGATGGTGGTGGTGATGATGGTGGTGGTGAGTGGTGGTGGTTGTGGTGAGTGTTGGTGAGTGGTGGTGGTTGTGGTGAGTGGTGGTGATGGTGGTTGTGGTTGTAGTGGTGGTGGTGGTGAGTGGTGGTGGTTGTGGTGGTGGTTGTGGTGGTTGTGATGGTGGTTGTGGTTGTGGTGGTGATCGTTGTGGTGGTGGTGGTTGTGAGTTGTGAGTGGTGGTGGTTGTGGTGGTGGTGAGTGGTGGTGGTGATTGTGGTGGTTGTGGTGGTGGTAATGGTGGTGAGTGGTGGTGGTGATGGTGGTGGTGAGTGGTGGTGGTGGTGAGTGGTGGTGGTGGTGGTGAGTGGTGGTGATGGTGGTGGTGGTTGTGGTGGTGATGGTGGTGGTGGTGAGTGTTGGTGAGTGGTGAGTGGTGGTGGTGGTGGTTGTGGTGGTGGTGGTGATGGTGGTAGTGGTTGTGAGTGGTGGTTGTGGGGGTGGTGGTGAGTGGTGGTGGTGGTGGTGATGGTTGTGGTTGTGGTGGTGAGTGGTGGTGGTTGTGCTGATGGTGGTGGTTGTGGTGGTGGTGAGTGGTGGTGGTTGTTGTTGTGGTGGTGGTTGTGGTTGTGGTGGTGGTGGTTCTGGTTGTGGTGGTGATGGTGGTGGTGATGGTGGTGGCGATGGTGGTGGTGGTTGTGAGTTGTGAGTGGTGGTGGTGGTGGTGGTTGTGGTGGTGGTGGTTGTGAGTTGTGAGTGGTGGTGGTTGTGGTGGTTGTGGTGTTGATGGTTGTGTTGGTGGCGGTGGTGATGGTGGTGGTGGTGGTGGTAGTAGTGAGTGGTGGTGGTGGTTGTGGTTGTGGTGGTGGTTGTGGTGAGTGTTGGTGAGTGGTGAGTGGTGGTGGTTGTGGTGGTGGTTGTGGTTGTGTTGGTGGTGGTTCTGGTTGTGGTGGTGGTGGTGATGGTGGTGGCGATGGTGGTGGTGATGGTGGTGGTGGTTGTGAGTTGTGAGTGGTGGTGGTGGTTGTGGTGGTGGTTGTGAGTTGTGAGTGGTGGTGGTTGTGGTGGTTGTGGTGTTGATGGTTGTGGTGGTGGTGATGGTGGTGGTAGTGAGTGGTGGTGGTATTAGTGAGTGGTAGTGGTTGTGGTTGTGATGGTGGTTGTTGTGGTTGTTGTGGTAGTTGTGGTGGTGGTTGTTGTAGTTGTGGTGGTGGTTGTTGTAGTTGTGGTGGTTGTAGTTGTGGTTGTAGTTGTTGTTGTAGTTGTTGTAGTTGTTGTTGTAGTTGTTGTGGTTGTAGTTATTATTGTTGTGGTTGTAGTTGTTGTTGTTGATGTTGTTGTTGTTGTGGTTGTAGTTGTAGTTGTGGTTGTAGTTGTGGTTGTAGTTGTTGTTGTTGTCGTTGTTGTTGTAGTAGTTGTTGTAGTTGTTGATGTTGTTGTAGTTGTTGTTGTGGTTGTTGTAGTTGTTGTTGTAGTTGTTGTAGTTGTTGTGGTTGTTGTAGTTGTTGATGTAGTTGTTGTTGTGGTTGTAGTTGTGGTTGTAGTTGTTGTAGTTGTAGTTGTTGTTGTGGTTGTTGTTGTTGTTGTTGTTCCTCACCAGGCCACGCCACCGATGAGCGTCGTCATGACGACCACGATGAGGAGGAGAGAGGCAACGAGGAGAACCCAAGCTGAGGAACAACAACATCAACATCAACACCAACAACAACAACAACATCAACACCAACAACAACAACAGCGACAACAACAATAACAACAACAACGACAACAACAACAACGACAACAACAACAACGACAACATCAACAACAACAACAACCACAACAACAACCACAACAACAACAACAACGACAACAACCACAACAACAACGTCAACAACCACAACAACAACAACAACCACAACAACAACATCAACAACAACAACGACAACAACCACAACAACAACGTCAACAACCACAACAACAACAACGTCAACAACAACAACAACCAAGTAACAACAACCACAACAACAACCACGTCAACAACAATAAACACCACGTCGACAACCACCACATTAACAACCACCACGTGAACAACCACCACGTGAACAACCACCACGTGAACAACCACCACATTAACAACCACCACGTGAACAACCACCACGTGAACAACCACCACGTGAACAACCACCACGTGAACAACACCACAACCTTAACCACAACCACCACAACTTTAACCACAATATTAACCACCACTACAACCTCCTCAACATTAACCACCACAACATTAACCAACATAACCACCGCAACTTTAACCACCACAATATTAACCACCAGGACCACCACAACCACAATATTAACCACCACAACCACCACAACATTAACCACGAAATCTACTTTAACATTAATCACCATGACCACCACAAATTTAGCTACCACAACCACCACGACTACCACAACCACCACCAGAACTAACATAACTTTAACCACCACCACAACCATCACAAACACCACAACTTTAACCACCACCACAACATTAACCACCACCACAACCACCACAACAAACCATCACACGATTAACCACCACAACCACCACAACTTCAACCACCAAAACCACCACAACATTAACCACCACTACAACAACCACCACAATCACCACAACATTAACCACCTCTACAACAACCACCACCACAACACCACACCATTAACGACCACAACCACCACAACTTTAACCACCACAACCACCACCGCAATTACCACCACCACAACTTTAACCACCACCACAACCACCACAACTTCAACCACCAAAACCACCACAACATTAACCACCACTACAACAACCACCACCACAACCACCAAAACATTAACCACCACTACAACAAACACCACAATCACCACAACATTAACCACCTCTACAACAACCACCACCACAACACCACACCATTAACCACCACAACCACCACAACTTTAACCACCACAACCACCACCGCAATTACCACCACCACAACTTTAACCACCACCACCACAACCACCACAACTTTAACCACCACCACCACAACTTTAACCACCACCACAACCACCACAACTTTAACCACCACCACAACCACCACAACTTTAACCACCACCACCACAACTTTAACCACCACCACAACCACCACAACTTTAACCACCACCACAACCACCACAACTTTAACCACCACCACCACAACTTTAACAACCGTCACAACCACTACAACTTTAACCATCACAACCACCACAACTTTAACCACAACCACCACCACCACAACTTTAATCACCACCACAACCATCACAACTTTAACCACCACACCCACAACAACCATCACAACCACCACCATAACTTTAACCACCACCCCAACTTTCACCCCAACAACCACCACCACTACCACAACTTTAACCAGCACAACCACCACCACAACTTTAACCACCACTACCACCACCACAACTTTAACCAACACCACAACCACCACGACTTTAACCACCACAACTTTAACCACCACAACCACCACAACTTTAACCACAACCACCACAACAACTTTAACCACAACCACCACCACAACTATAAACACCACAAACACCACCACAACTTTAACCACCACAACCACCACAACTTTAACCACCACAACCACCACAACTTTAACCACCACAGCCACCACAACTTTAACCACCACAACCACCACAACTTTAACCACAACCACCACCACAACTGTAACCACCACAACTTTAACCACCACAACCACCACAACTTTAACCACAACAACCACCACCTCAACTGTAACCACCACCACAACTTTAACCACAACCACCACCACCACAACTGTAACCACCACAACCTTGACCACAACAACCACCACAACCACCACCACCACACCTGTAACCACAACCACCACCACCACAACTTTAACCACCACAACCACCACAACTTTAACCACAACCACCACAACTGTAACCACCACCACAACTTTAACCACAACCACCACCACAACTGTAACCACCACCACATCTTTAACCACAACCACCACCACAACTGTAACCACCACAACCACCACAACTTTAACCACAACAACCACCACAACCACCAGCACCACAACTGTAACCACAACCACCACCACAACCACCACAACTTTAACCACCACAACTGCTACAACTTTAACCACAACCACCACCACAACTGTAACCACCACCACAACTTTAACCACAACCACCACCACAACTTTAACCACATCCACCACCACAACTGTAACCACCACCACAATTTTAACCACCACCACCACAACTGTAACCACCACAACCACCACAACTTTAACCACCACCACAACCACAACCACCATCACCACAACTGTAACCACCACAACCACCACAACTTTAACCACAACCACCAACACAACTGTAACCACCACCACAACTGTAACCACCACAACCACCACAACTTTCACCACAACCACCACCACAACCACCACAACTGCAACCACCACAACCACCACAACTGCAACCACCACCACAACTGTAACCACCACAACTGTAACCACCACAACCACCACAACTTTAACCACAACCACCACAACTTTAACCACCACCACAACTGTAACCACCACCACAACTGTAACCACAACCACCACCACAACCACCACAACCACCACCACAACTGTAACCACCACAACCACCACCACAACTGTAACCACAACCACCACCACAACTTTAACCACAACTGTAACCACCACCACAACTGTAACCACAACTGTAACCACAACCACCACCACAACTTTAACCACAACCACCACCACAACTTTAACCACAACTGTAACCACCACCACCACAACTGTAACCACAACTGTAACCACAACCACCACCACAACTTTAACCACAACCACCACCACAACTTTAACCACAACTGTAACCACCACCACCACAACTTTAACCACAACTGTAACCACAACTGTAACCACAACTTTAACCACCACCACCACCACAACTGTAACCACAACTGTAACCACAACTGTAACCACAAACTTTAACCACAACTGTAACCACAACTTTAACCACCACAACCACCACCACCTCCACAACTGTAACCACAACTGTAACCACCACCACCACAACTGTAACCACAACTGTAACCACAACTGTAACCACAACTTTAACCACACCTGTAACCACAACCACCACCACCACAACTTTAACCACCACAACCACCACAACTTTAACCACAACCACCACAACTGTAACCACCACCACAACTTTAACCACAACCACCACCACAACTGTAACCACCACCACATCTTTAACCACAACCACCACCACAACTGTAACCACCACAACCACCACAACTTTAACCACAACAACCACCACAACCACCAGCACCACAACTGTAACCACAACCACCACCACAACCACCACAACTTTAACCACCACAACTGCTACAACTTTAACCACAACCACCACCACAACTGTAACCACCACCACAACTTTAACCACAACCACCACCACAACTTTAACCACATCCACCACCACAACTGTAACCACCACCACAATTTTAACCACCACCACCACAACTGTAACCACCACAACCACCACAACTTTAACCACCACCACAACCACAACCACCATCACCACAACTGTAACCACCACAACCACCACAACTTTAACCACAACCACCACCACAACTGTAACCACCACCACAACTGTAACCACCACAACCACCACAACTTTCACCACAACCACCACCACAACCACCACAACTGCAACCACCACAACCACCACAACTGCAACCACCACCACAACTGTAACCACCACAACTGTAACCACCACAACCACCACAACTTTAACCACAACCACCACAACTTTAACCACCACCACAACTGTAACCACCACCACAACTGTAACCACAACCACCACCACAACCACCACAACCACCACCACAACTGTAACCACCACAACCACCACCACAACTGTAACCACAACCACCACCACAACTTTAACCACAACTGTAACCACCACCACAACTGTAACCACAACTGTAACCACAACCACCACCACAACTTTAACCACAACCACCACCACAACTTTAACCACAACTGTAACCACCACCACCACAACTGTAACCACAACTGTAACCACAACCACCACCACAACTTTAACCACAACCACCACCACAACTTTAACCACAACTGTAACCACCACCACCACAACTTTAACCACAACTGTAACCACAACTGTAACCACAACTTTAACCACCACCACCACCACAACTGTAACCACAACTGTAACCACAACTGTAACCACAAACTTTAACCACAACTGTAACCACAACTTTAACCACCACAACCACCACCACCTCCACAACTGTAACCACAACTGTAACCACCACCACCACAACTGTAACCACAACTGTAACCACAACTGTAACCACAACTTTAACCACAACTGTAACCACAACTTTAACCACCACAACCACCACCACCTCCACAACTGTAACCACAACTGTAACCACCACCACCACAACTGTAACCACCACCACAACTGTAACCACAACTGTAACCACAACTGTAACCACAACTTTGACCACAACTGTAACCACAACTTTAACCACCACAACCACCACCACCTCCACAACTGTAACCACAACTGTAACCACCACCACCACAACTGTAACCACCACCACAACTGTAACCACAACTGTAACCACAACTGTAACCACAACTTTAACCACAACTGTAACCACAACTTTAACCACCACAGCCACCACCACCTCCACAACTGTAACCACAACTGTAACCACCACCACCACCACAACTGTAACCACCACCACAACTGTAACCACAACTTTAACCACAACTGTAACCACCACCACCACAACTTTAACCACAACTTTAACCACAACTGTAGCCACCACCACCACCACCACAACTTTAACCACAACTGTAACCACAACTTTAACCACAACTGTAACCACAACTGTAACCACAACTTTAACCACAACTGTAACCACAACTTTAACCACAACTGTAACCACAACTTTAACCACAACTGTAACCACCACCACCACAACTTTAACCACAACTGTAACCACAACAACCACCACCACCACAACCACCACAACTGTAACCACAACTTTAACCACAACTGTAACCACCACCACCACAACTGTAACCACCACCACAACTGTAACCACAACTTTAACCACAACTGTAACCACCACCACCACAACTTTAACCACAACTTTAACCACAACTGTAGCCACCACCACCACCACAACTTTAACCACAACTGTAACCACAACTTTAACCACAACTGTAACCACAACTGTAACCACAACTTTAACCACAACTGTAACCACAACTTTAACCACAACTGTAACCACAACTTTAACCACAACTGTAACCACCACCACCACAACTTTAACCACAACTGTAACCACAACAACCACCACCACCACAACCACCACAACTGTAACCACAACTTTAACCACAACTGTAACCACCACCACCACCACAACTGTAACCACCACCACAACTGTAACCACAACTTTAACCACAACTGTAACCACCACCACCACAACTTTAACCACAACTTTAACCACAACTGTAGCCACCACCACCACCACAACTTTAACCACAACTGTAACCACAACTTTAACCACAACTGTAACCACAACTGTAACCACAACTTTAACCACAACTGTAACCACAACTTTAACCACAACTGTAACCACAACTTTAACCACAACTGTAACCACCACCACCACAACTTTAACCACAACTGTAACCACAACAACCACCACCACCACAACCACCACAACTGTAACCACAACTTTAACCACAACTGTAACCACCACCACCACAACTGTAACCACCACCACAACTGTAACCACAACTTTAACCACAACTGTAACCACCACCACCACAACTTTAACCACAACTTTAACCACAACTGTAGCCACCACCACCACAACTTTAACCACAACTGTAACCACAACTTTAACCACAACTGTAACCACAACTTTAACCACAACTGTAACCACCACCACCACCACAACTGTAACCACCACCACAACTGTAACCACAACTTTAACCACAACTGTAACCACCACCACCACAACTTTAACCACAACTTTAACCACACCTGTAGCCACCACCACCACAACTTTAACCACAACTGTAACCACAACTTTAACCACAACTGTAACCACAACTGTAACCACAACTTTAACCACAACTGTAACCACAACTTTAACCACAACTGTAACCACAACTTTAACCACAACTGTAACCACCACCACCACAACTTTAACCACAACTGTAACCACAACAACCACCACCACCACAACCACCACAACTGTAACCACAACTTTAACCACAACTGTAACCACCACCACCACCACAACTGTAACCACCACCACAACTGTAACCACAACTTTAACCACAACTGTAACCACCACCACCACAACTTTAACCACAACTTTAACCACAACTGTAG
Organism: Petromyzon marinus; assembly: GCF_048934315.1. Lineage (NCBI taxonomy): Eukaryota > Metazoa > Chordata > Hyperoartia > Petromyzontiformes > Petromyzontidae > Petromyzon > Petromyzon marinus. The sequence continues at coordinate 9,029,380 of NC_133746.1, forward strand.
CCACCACCACCACCACAACTTTAACCACAACTGTAACCACAATTTTAACCACAACTGTAACCACAACTGTAACCACAACTTTAACCACAACTGTAACCACAACTTTAACCACAACTGTAACCACAACTTTAACCACAACTGTAACCACCACCACCACAACTTTAACCACAACTGTAACCACAACAACCACCACCACCACAACCACCACAACTGTAACCACAACTTTAACCACAACTGTAACCACCACCACCACCACAACTGTAACCACCACCACAACTGTAACCACAACTTTAACCACAACTGTAACCACAACTTTAACCACAACTGTAACCACAACTTTAACCACAACTGTAACCACCACCACAACTTTAACCACAACTGTAACCACAACAACCACCACCACCACAACCACCACAACTGTAACCACAACTTTAACCACAACTGTAACCACCACCACCACCACAACTGTAACCACCACCACAACTGTAACCACAACTTTAACCACAACTGTAACCACCACCACCACAACTTTAACCACAACTTTAACCACAACTGTAGCCACCACCACCACCACAACTTTAACCACAACTGTAACCACCACCACCACAACTTTAACCACAACTGTAACCACAACTGTAACCACAACTTTAACCACAACTGTAACCACAACTTTAACCACAACTGTAACCACCACCACCACAACTGTAACCACCACCACAACTGTAACCACAACTTTAACCACAACTGTAACCACCACCACCACAACTTTAACCACAACTTTAACCACAACTGTAGCCACCACCACCACAACTTTAACCACAACTGTAACCACAACTTTAACCACAACTGTAACCACAACTTTAACCACAACTGTAACCACCACCACCACAACTGTAACCACCACCACAACTGTAACCACAACTTTAACCACAACTGTAGCCACCACCACCACAACTTTAACCACAACTGTAACCACAACTTTAACCACAACTGTAACCACAACTGTAACCACAACTTTAACCACAACTGTAACCACAACTTTAACCACAACTGTAACCACAACTTTAACCACAACTGTAACCACCACCACCACAACTTTAACCACAACTGTAACCACAACAACCACCACCACCACAACCACCACAACTGTAACCACAACTTTAACCACAACTGTAACCACCACCACCACAACTGTAACCACCACCACAACTGTAACCACAACTTTAACCACAACTGTAACCACCACCACCACAACTTTAACCACAACTTTAACCACAACTGTAGCCACCACCACCACCACAACTTTAACCACAACTGTAACCACAATTTTAACCACAACTGTAACCACAACTGTAACCACAACTTTAACCACAACTGTAACCACAACTTTAACCACAACTGTAACCACAACTTTAACCACAACTGTAACCACCACCACCACAACTTTAACCACAACTGTAACCACAACAACCACCACCACCACAACCACCACAACTGTAACCACAACTTTAACCACAACTGTAACCACCACCACCACAACTGTAACCACCACCACAACTGTAACCACAACTTTAACCACAACTGTAACCACAACTTTAACCACAACTGTAACCACAACTTTAACCACAACTGTAACCACCACCACAACTTTAACCACAACTGTAACCACAACAACCACCACCACCACAACCACCACAACTGTAACCACAACTTTAACCACAACTGTAACCACCACCACCACAACTGTAACCACCACCACAACTGTAACCACAACTTTAACCACAACTGTAACCACCACCACCACAACTTTAACCACAACTTTAACCACAACTGTAGCCACCACCACCACCACAACTTTAACCACAACTGTAACCACAACTTTAACCACAACTGTAACCACAACTGTAACCACAACTTTAACCACAACTGTAACCACAACTTTAACCACAACTGTAACCACAACTTTAACCACAACTGTAACCACCACCACCACAACTTTAACCACAACTGTAACCACAACAACCACCACCACCACAACCACCACAACTGTAACCACAACTTTAACCACAACTGTAACCACCACCACAACTGTAACCACAACTTTAACCACAACTGTAACCACCACCACCACAACTTTAACCACAACTTTAACCACAACTGTAGCCACCACCACCACCACAACTTTAACCACAACTGTAACCACAACTTTAACCACAACTGTAACCACAACTGTAACCACAACTTTAACCACAACTGTAACCACAACTTTAACCACAACTGTAACCACAACTTTAACCACAACTGTAACCACCACCACCACAACTTTAACCACAACTGTAACCACAACAACCACCACCACCACAACCACCACAACTGTAACCACAACTTTAACCACAACTGTAACCACCACCACAACTGTAACCACAACTTTAACCACAACTGTAACCACCACCACAACTTTAACCACAACTTTAACCACAACTGTAGCCACCACCACCACCACAACTTTAACCACAACTGTAACCACAACTTTAACCACAACTGTAACCACAACTGTAACCACAACTTTAACCACAACTGTAACCACAACTTTAACCACAACTGTAACCACAACTTTAACCACAACTGTAACCACCACCACCACAACTTTAACCACAACTGTAACCACAACAACCACCACCACCACAACCACCACAACTGTAACCACAACTTTAACCACAACTGTAACCACCACCACAACTTTAACCACAACTGTAACCACCACCACCACAACTTTAACCACAACTTTAACCACAACTGTAGCCACCACCACCACAACTTTAACCACAACTGTAACCACAACTTTAACCACAACTGTAACCACAACTGTAACCACAACTTTAACCACAACTGTAACCACAACTTTAACCACAACTGTAACCACAACTTTAACCACAACTGTAACCACCACCACCACAACTTTAACCACAACTGTAACCACAACAACCACCACCACCACAACCACCACAACTGTAACCACAACTTTAACCACAACTGTAACCACCACCACAACTGTAACCACAACTTTAACCACAACTGTAACCACCACCACCACAACTTTAACCACAACTTTAACCACAACTGTAGCCACCACCACCACCACAACTTTAACCACAACTGTAACCACAACTTTAACCACAACTGTAACCACAACTGTAACCACAACTTTAACCACAACTGTAACCACAACTTTAACCACAACTGTAACCACAACTTTAACCACAACTGTAACCACCACCACCACAACTTTAACCACAACTGTAACCACAACAACCACCACCACCACAACCACCACAACTGTAACCACAACTTTAACCACAACTGTAACCACCACCACAACTGTAACCACAACTTTAACCACAACTGTAACCACCACCACAACTTTAACCACAACTTTAACCACAACTGTAGCCACCACCACCACCACAACTTTAACCACAACTGTAACCACAACTTTAACCACAACTGTAACCACAACTGTAACCACAACTTTAACCACAACTGTAACCACAACTTTAACCACAACTGTAACCACAACTTTAACCACAACTGTAACCACCACCACCACAACTTTAACCACAACTGTAACCACAACAACCACCACCACCACAACCACCACAACTGTAACCACAACTTTAACCACAACTGTAACCACCACCACAACTTTAACCACAACTGTAACCACCACCACCACAACTTTAACCACAACTTTAACCACAACTGTAGCCACCACCACCACAACTTTAACCACAACTGTAACCACAACTTTAACCACAACTGTAACCACAACTGTAACCACAACTTTAACCACAACTGTAACCACAACTTTAACCACAACTGTAACCACAACTTTAACCACAACTGTAACCACCACCACCACAACTTTAACCACAACTGTAACCACAACAACCACCACCACCACAACCACCACAACTGTAACCACAACTTTAACCACAACTGTAACCACCACCACAACTGTAACCACAACTTTAACCACAACTGTAACCACCACCACCACAACTTTAACCACAACTTTAACCACAACTGTAGCCACCACCACCACCACAACTTTAACCACAACTGTAACCACAACTTTAACCACAACTGTAACCACAACTGTAACCACAACTTTAACCACAACTGTAACCACAACTTTAACCACAACTGTAACCACAACTTTAACCACAACTGTAACCACCACCACCACAACTTTAACCACAACTGTAACCACAACAACCACCACCACCACAACCACCACAACTGTAACCACAACTTTAACCACAACTGTAACCACCACCACAACTGTAACCACAACTTTAACCACAACTGTAACCACCACCACCACCACCACCACCACAACTTTAACCACAACTGTAACCACCACAACCACCACCACCACAACTGTAACCACCACCACCACAACCACCACAACTGTAACCACAACCTTAACCACAACTGTAACCACCACCACAACTGTAACCACAACTTTAACCACAACTGTAACCACCACCACAACTTTAACCACAACTGTAACCACAACTTTAACCACAACTGTAACCACAACTTTAACCACAACTGTAACCACCACCACAACTTTAACCACAACTGTAACCACAACTTTAACCACCACAACCACCACCACCACCACAACTGTAACCACAACTGTAACCACAACTTTAACCACAACTTTAACCACAACTGTAACCACAACAACCACCACCACCACCACCACCACAACTGTAACCACAACTGTAACCACAACTTTAACCACAACTTTAACCACAACTGTAACCACAACAACCACCACCACCACAACCACCACAACTGTAACCACAACTTTAACCACAACTGTAACCACAACTTTAACCACAACTTTAACCACAACTTTAACCACAACTGTAACCACCACAACTGTAACCACAACTTTAACCACAACAACCACCACCACAACTTTAACCACAACTGTAGCCACGCCTCCCTCCTCACCTGCCCCCTGACCCCGCGTCTCCGCGTGAGCCGTGGGTTTGTCACCTCCCAGCGGGGTCCCCGCCGTTGCCGCGGAGACGGAGGCCCCGCCCTCCGTTGCCGCGGAGACGGAGGCCCCGCCCGCCGTTGCCACGGAGACGGAGGCCCCGCCCGCCGTTGCCACGGAGACGGAGGCCCCGCCCGCCGTTGCCGCGGAGACGGAGGCCCCGCCCGCCTTGGTTACCGCCGCGGTGACGGGCGGCCACTCGGTCACCACGGTAACGGGCATCCCCTCGGTTGCCACGGTAACGGGCATCCCCTCGGTTTCCACGGTAACCGAGGAGGTGGCGGTGGCGACATGGTCGCTATGAGAAGGGCCCTGGTTGCCAGGGGAGGAGCCGCCGCTGCCGCCGCCGCCGTTGCCGTGGCTACCATCGCCGCCCTGGTTGCTATGGAAACCGTGGTTGCTACGGGTGGTAACCACGGTGCCGTACCCACGCGCGTCGGCTGCGCTGACGCCGGCTGCGGCGGAGGGGTTGCTATGGGTACGCTGGTTGCCGTGGAAACCTGCGGCGGTGCCCCGGTTGCCGTGGTGACCGCCTGTGACGCCGTTGCCGTGGGTCCGTCCTGTGCGCTGGTGTGAGGTTGTGGCGGTTGTGGTTGGTTGTGCCGTTGATGGCTGTCCGGTGGTGGTGGTGGTGGTTGGTGTGGTGGTGGTGGTGGTTGGTGTGGTGGTGGTGGTTGGTGTGGTGGTGGTGGTGGTTGGTGTGGTGGTGGTGGTTGGTGTGGTGGTGGTGGTGGTTGGTGTGGTGGTGGTTGGTGTGGTGGTGGTGGTTGGTGTGGTGGTGGTTGGTGCGGTGGTGGTGGTGGTGACGGGTGGTGGTGTGGTGGTTGCGATGGTAATTGATGTGGTGGTGCGTGGTATGGTTGTGGTGGTGGTTGTGGTGGTGGTTGTGGTGAGGCTGCGGGTGTGAACCCCACTACCCTCTGCACACACAGACAAAGACAAAGATCCCCCGTGTAGCCTCTAACAGGGCTGCAGGGGCAAGTGCTGTTAGCGAGCACAACCTATGAAGGCGACCAGCACTGTGGCACACACAGAGTGGGGTGTGACACACACACAGATGGGGGTGTGACACACACACATCAACAACAACAACCGCCATTCGCCACTAAGTGGCGGTGACATCACCACGACGCTTGTGCCAGGCTATGTGCACCCTGAGGCCACGTGAAGTGTCGAACGCCCGCTGGCAGGAGGTCACGGGGCAGACCCAGCAGGTGCCACGGGTCGACTGACTGAGATGACTGACTGATGCACCACCTGTGCCCCCTACTGTGCCAATCTGCTGTGCTTTAGCCACCCGGCGCTCCGCTCGTTGTTGTGAGCGTCGCTCCTCCGCTCTCCGTTGTTGTTGGAGGGCGACTGCCTCCAACTGCCCAGTAGCAGCGTCCTTCACGAGCCTCCTCCACAGACTCCGATCTTGACACCGCTGGTACCAGTCATCGGCAAGTCCACTCAGCTCCACGTCCTCCTATACCACATCACTCCATCTCTTCTCTAGCCCGTGCCGCGCCCGCTTAGCCCCCTCAATCCGGCCGAACAAAAGCTGTTTAGACATGCGGTGGTTGGGCATGCGGGCTACATGACCCAGCCATCGCAGCCTTGCCCGCCGGAGGAGCTCACCGATGGGACCTTGCCCAGATCTTTCAAGGATTTGTGAGCTCCTCACACAATCCAGTCTGGTTAAACCCAGGATGGATCGTAGGAAGGCCAGCCTAAATGTTTCTAACCTGCGAAGATGTTCCATTAAGGGGGTCCACGTTTTGCAAGCGTAGAGAAGGGAGGGAATGACCGTGGCCGAGAAGACCTGAAGTTTAGTGCGGAGCGACAGACCAGGTAGCTTCCTCACAGCATTACGCAACCGATGAAAAGATATTGCCGCTCGACTGATTCGGAGTGAGACCTCTGCTGTTAAACTGGAGCCGGTCATAAGCACACTGCCCAGGTATGGGAAACTCTCCACTCTCTCCACAACTGCCCCATCACCGATTGGGAGTTGTGGGGGTGGAGTGTCCGATGGTACAAAATACCCAGGCAGGTGCTTAGTTTTGGTGGGGCTGATGGTAAGGCCCCACCTCTTAGTGGCACGCTCCAGTCTCAGCAGCAGCGTCTCCAACTCCTCCTCTGACTGAGCAGCTATTACCAAATCATCAGCATACATAACGTGGTTGAGCAATAGTGAGCCATCCCTTGACCGCACCCGGGCATCGATCAGCCTCCCATTATATCTGTACCATATGGAGATTCCCCCGGTACAGCTATTGAAGGCTTCACGAACTACGTGGTCAAAATAGGTGTTAAATAATGTGGGAGCCAGAGGACATCCCTGTCGCACCCCAAGGTGTACAGGGAATGGCTCTGACTCCCGGCCACGTAGTTTTACCCGGGCCCGCTCACCATCATGAAGGTCCTTAATGATCGTGAGCAGAGGGTGACGTACTCCAAAAGCACGAAGAACAACCCAGAGCCCAGGCCTACTGATGGTATCATAGGCCTTGACCAGGTCAATAAAGCAGAGATGTAGGTCTTGTTGGAATTCCCTACACCTCTGCTGTAGCAGACGGACAGAAAATATGGCATCTGTGCAGGACCGCCCTTTCCTGAACCGCATTGGGGCTCCGCAAGCCTCTCCTCAGCGTGCCTGGCAAGGCGATGTTGAATAGTCCTTGCCAGGACCTTTCCCGGCACACTGAAGAGTGAGATGCCCCTGTAGTTGTTACAGTCTGTGCGGTCCCCCTTCTTAAAAAGGGGGACCACCAGGGCATTCTTCCAATCCTGCGGAACCCGTCCAGTGGTCCACACTGTTGCTATGATGTCATATAGGGCAGTCTGTGCACAAACGCCGCCCTCCCTCAGCATTTCGCTTGGGAGATCATCTCTGCCCGCTGACTTTCCTGGTCTCAGACTCCAGATCGCCTTCAGTACTTCCTCAACAGATGGCACCTCAGCCAGCCACTCACAGGGGGTGACTTCTTCCAATATTTGAGGCACCGCAGCCTCAGCAGGGTCATCCTCACTTTGTGCCACGATGTTTTCCTGGCTGAGGGATTTTCCCTCCCCCAGGACCTCACAGAAATGCTCAGCAAATCTGCAAACCTGTTCCTGGGGGTCGGAGATTGGATCACCGTTGTTTCCCCTAATGATGGTAATAGGTGTGGCGCTGCAGATTACTTTTTTGATGGAGTTAAATAGAGATTTGTGATCACGGGCCACTGAGGCAGACTCCATCTCCTCAGCAACCCGCGACCACCACCCATCCTTGCAGCGCCTCAAGGCTCTCCGAACCTCCGAGCGAAGGCTGCGGTAAGCGTCCTCATTCTCTGACGTGGGATTCTGTAGCCGATGACAGTGGGCCTGTCACTTTTTCTCAACCATCCTGAACACCTCCTCTGTCAGCCAGGGTCTCTGGGGAGGTCTGGACCGCGTACCCAAAGCAGCCATTGCAGCTGCATGAGTCACAGTCCTAAACCTCGCCCATTTACCCTCGACATCAGGAGGAGTCGGGGACGATGCCAATCCCAGCTGCAAGCGATGATGAAATTCTCGCTTGCAACTTTCATCAGATAACTGAGACCAGGCCACTTTAGGTTTGAATGGGGTCCTGGGTGTACACCCACCACCGGAGTGAAAGAATGGCAGGCGCATCTTACAGATGACTAGTCGATGGTCAGTGGGCAGATCAGCTCCACGGTAGGTCCTGGTGTCAAGGACATGGTCTCGCATCCGCTGGTCCGTCACTATGTAGTCCAGCAGATGTTCTTGCTTGGACCCGGCATGCATCCATGATGTTGTGTGGATGCGCCAATGCCGGAACAGCGTGTTGGTAATTACAAGCCCATGGGCTGCACAAAAATCTAGCAGCCTCCTACCGTTGTTATTGAGCTGATCTGGCCCATGCCCTCCAATCACTCCAGACCAGGTGCCAGCATCATGACCAACTCGGGCATTGAAGTCACCCAACATGATGACTCTATCCCGAGGGGCCACTTTAGCCAGCACCTGTGACAGGAGGTCATAGAAGGCATCTGACTCATCGGCTTTGCCTGCATCCCTCCACGGATGTTCGTCTTCGGTGGGGGCATAAGTAACCACGACCACCACTCCTTGATGGGAAGGCGAGCCCAAAGTAGCCTGGGGTTTACAGCTTCCCACACCTCACCGCCACGCTCCCACGCCCCCTTCATTCTTTTGTTCACACACAGAGGGGGGTGTGACACACAGAGTGGGGTGTGACACACACACAGAGTGGGGTGTGACACACACAGTGGGGTGTGACACACACACAGTGGGGTGTGACACACACACAGAGAGTGGTGTGACACACACACAGTGGGGTGTGACACACACACACAGTGGGGTGTGACACACACACACACAGTGGGGTGTGACACACACACAGAGAGTGGGGTGTGACACACACACAGAGAGTGGGGTGTGACACACACACACAGAGTGGGGTGTGACACACACACAGAGAGTGGGGTGTGACACACACACAGAGTGGGTGTGACACACACACAGTGGGGTGTGACACACACACAGAGAGTGGGGTGTGACACACAGAGAGTGGGGTGTGACACACACACACACAGAGAGTGGGGTGTGACACACACACACAGAGAGTGGGGTGTGACACACACAGAGAGTGGGGTGTGACACACACACACACACAGTGGGGTGTGACACACACACACAGTGGGGTGTGACACACACACACACACAGTGGGGTGTGACACACACACACACAGTGGGGTGTGACACACACACACAGAGAGTGGGGTGTGACACACACAGAGAGTGGGGTGTGACACACACACAGAGTGGGTGTGACACACACAGAGAGTGGGGTGACACACACACACACACAGAGAGTGGGGTGTGACACACACACACACAGAGAGTGGGGTGTGACACACACACACACACACAGAGAGTGGGGTGTGACACACACACACAGAGTGGGTGTGACATACACAGAGAGTGGGGTGACACACACACACAGTGGGGTGTGACACACACACACACAGTGGGGTGTGACACACACAGAGAGTGGGGTGTGACACACACACACACACAGTGGGGTGTGACACACACAGAGAGTGGGGTGTGACACACACACACACACAGTGGGGTGTGACACACACACACACAGAGAGAGTGGGGTGTGACACACACACACAGACGTGGTGTGTGTGACTCTACCGCTACCGCCTTGCTTTTGGTCAAGGGCAAGGTCACGTAGGTCAAGGTCACGTAGGTCAAGGGTCACGTAGGTCAAGGGTCACGATTCGCCACGCAGGCAATCGTCCTCAGGTGTAACGATCCTCCCCGTTGGAGATTGTGGGCGTGGGTGGCTTGCCGAAGGACTCGCACACCTGGTGAGGCGGTGGTGAGTGGGGTGGTGAGGGCGGTGGTGAGGGCGGTGGTGAGGGCGGTGGTGAGAGGGGTGGTGAGGGCAGTGGTGAGGAGCGGCGGCCTCTGCGTCCGAGGCCAAGGCGATAGTAGTGGACTGGAGTCGTTACAGGAATTCACTCGGGAGTCTGGGGGAGACAGAGGGTGGGTGGGTGGGTGAGTGGGTGGGTGGGTGGGTGAGTGGGTGGGTGAGTGGGTGGGTGGGTGGGTGAGTGAGTGAGTGGGTGGGTGGGTGAGTGGGTGGGTGAGTGGGTGGGTGGGTGAGTGGGTGGGTGGGTGAGTGGGTGGGTGGGTGGGTGAGTGGGTGGGTGAGTGAGTGAGTGGGTGGGTGGGTGAGTGGGTGGGTGGGTGAGTGGGTGGGTGGGTGGGTGAGTGGGTGAGTGGGTGAGTGGGTGGGTGAGTGAGTGGGTGAGTGGGTGGGTGAGTGGGTGGGTGAGTGGGTGGGTGAGTGGGTGGGTGGGTGAGTGAGTGGGTGAGTGGGTGAGTGGGTGGGTGAGTGGGTCAGTGGGTGGGTGGGTGGGTGAGTGGGTCAGTGGGTGGGTGGGTGGGTGAGTGTGTGAGTGGGTGGGTGAGTGAGTGAGTGAGTAGGTGGGTGAGTGGGTGGGTGGGTGAGTGGGTGGGTGAGTGAGTGGGTGAGTGGGTGGGTGAATGAGTGGGTGGGTGGGTGAGTGGGTGGGTGGGTGAGTGGGTGAGTGGGTGAGTGGGTGCGTGAGTGAGTGGGTGAGTGAGTGAGTGGGTGGGTGAGTGGGTGGGTGAGTGAGTGGGTGAGTGAGTGAGTGAGTGGGTGAGTGGGTGAGTGGGTGGGTGGGTGAGTGGGTGGGTGAGTGGGTGGGTGGGTGAGTGGGTAGGTGGGTGAGTGGGTGGGTGGGTGGGTGAGTGGGTGGGTGGGTGAGTGGGTGGGTGGGTGGGTGAGTGGGTGGGTGGGTGAGTGGGTGGGTGAGTGAGTGAGTGGGTGAGTGAGTGGGTGAGTGAGTGAGTGGGTGGGTGAGTGGGTGAGTGGGTGGGTGGGTGGGAGAGTGGGTGGGTGGGTGGGTGGGAGAGTGGGTGGGTGAGTGGGTCAGTGGGTGGGTGGGTGGATGGGTGAGTGGATGAGTGAGTGGGTGAGTGGGTGGGTGGGTGAGTGGGTGGGTGGGTGAGTGGGTGGGTGGGTGAGTGGGTGGGTGGGTGGGTGAGTGGGTGGGTGAGTGAGTGAGTGGGTGAGTGAGTGAGTGAGTGGGTGGGTGGGTGAGTGGGTGGGTGAGTGAGTGAGTGAGTGGGTGAGTGAGTGGGTGGGTGAGTGGGTGAGTGAGTGAGTGAGTGAGTGGGTGGGTGGGTGAGTGGGTGGGTGGGTGGGTGAGTGAGTGAGTGAGTGGGTGGGTGGGTGAGTGGGTGGGTGGGTGAGTGAGTGAGTGGGTGAGTGGGTGAATGGGTGGGTGGGTGAGTGAGTGAGTGAGTGGGTGGGTGGGTGGGTGAGTGAGTGAGTGGGTGGGTGGGTGAGTGGGTGGGTGGGTGAGTGAGTGGGTGGGTGGGTGGGTGAGTGGGTGGGTGGGTGAGTGGGTGGGTAGGTGAGTGGGTGGGTGAGTGGGTGAGTGAGTGAGTGAGTGGGTGGGTGGGTGAGTGAGTGGGTGAGTGAGTGGGTGAGTGGGTGGGTGGGTGAGTGAGTGAGTGAGTGGGTGGGTGGGTGAGTGAGTGAGTGGGTGGGTGGGTGAGTGGGTGGGTGGGTGAGTGGGTGGGTAGGTGAGTGGGTGGGTGAGTGGGTGAGTGAGTGAGTGAGTGGGTGAGTGGGTGGGTGGGTGAGTGGGTGGGTGAGTGAGTGAGTGGGTGAGTGAGTGGGTGAGTGGGTGGGTGGGTGGGTGAGTGAGTGAGTGGGTGGGTGGGTGGGTGAGTGAGTGAGTGAGTGGGTGGGTGGGTGGGTGAGTGAGTGGGTGGGTGGGTGAGTGAGTGGGTGGGTGAGTGAGTGGGTGAGTGGGTGAGTGGGTGGGTGGGTGAGTGGGTGGGTGGGTGAGTGGGTGAGTGGGTGGGTGAGTGAGTGGGTGAGTGGGTGGGTGAGTGGGTGGGTGAGTGGGTGGGTGAGTGGGTGGGTGGGTGAGTGAGTGGGTGAGTGGGTGAGTGGGTGGGTGAGTGGGTCAGTGGGTGGGTGGGTGGGTGAGTGTGTGAGTGGGTGGGTGGGTGAGTGAGTGAGTGGGTGGGTGAGTGGGTGGGTGGGTGGGTGAGTGAGTGGGTGAGTGGGTGGGTGGGTGAGTGAGTGGGTGAGTGAGTGGGTGGGTGGGTGGGTGAGTGAGTGGGTGAGTGGGTGGGTGAATGAGTGGGTGGGTGGGTGAGTGGGTGAGTGGGTGAGTGGGTGCGTGAGTGAGTGGGTGAGTGAGTGAGTGGGTGAGTGAGTGGGTGAGTGAGTGACTGAGTGAGTGACTGAGTGAGTGAGTGACTGAGTGAGTGGGTGAGTGAGTGGGTGAGTGAGTGGGTGGGTGAGTGAGTGAGTGGGTGAGTGAGTGAGTGGGTGGGTGGGTGAGTGAGTGAGTGAGTGGGTGGGTGGGTGAGTGGGTGGGTGGGTGAGTGGGTGAGTGGGTGGGTGAGTGGGTGAGTGGGTGAGTGGGTGGGTGAGTGGGTGGGTGGGTGAGTGAGTGAGTGAGTGGGTGAGTGGCTGAGTGAGTGACTGAGTGAGTGACTGAGTGAGTGGGTGAGTGTGTGGGTGAGTGAGTGGATGACTGAGTGAGTGGGTGAGTGAGTGACTGAGTGACTGAGTGAATGACTGAGTGAGTGGGTGAGTGAGTGAGTGAGTGACTGAGTGAGTGAGTGGGTGAGTGAGTGAGTGGGTGAGTGGGTGACTGAGTGAGTGAGTGAGTGACTGAGTGACTGAGTGAGTGGGTGAGTGAGTGGGTGAGTAGGTGAGTGACTGAGTGAGTGGGTGAGTGAGTGAGTGACTGAGTGAGTGACTGAGTGCCTGAGTGAGTGAGTGAGTGACTGAGTGAGTGGGTGACTGAGTGAGTGAGTGAGTGGGTGAGTGAGTGGGTGAGTGACTGAGTGAGTGGGTGAGTGAGTGGGTGAGTGAGGGGTGAGCGTTACCAGTGACGTTCAGGCAGTAGACGTCCACACGTGTGAATGAGGTGAGGTTCACCAGAAGGCCCGTGAGGTTGCTAGCACACTTTGGGTTCGGATTAATCCGTGGGATCACGAACGATCCCCCCAACACCCAGCCGTGCCTAGACACGTTCACCACACCATTAACCACACCATTAACCACGTTAACCACACCATTAACCACGTTAACCACACCATTAACCACGTTCACCACACCATTAACCACGTTCACCACACCATTAACCACACCATTAACCACGTTAACCACACCATTAACCACGTTCACCACACCATTAACCACGTTAACCACGTTCACCACACCATTAACCACGTTCACCACACCATTAACCACGTTCACCACACCATTAACCACGTTCACCACACCATTAACCACGTTCACCACACCATTAACCACGTTCACCACGTTAACCACGTTAACCACACCATTAACCACGTTAACCACGTTCACTACACCATTAACCACGTTCACCACACCATTAACCACGTTCACCACGTTCACCACACCATTAACCACGTTAACCACGTTCACCACACCATTAACCACGTTAACCACGTTAACCACGTTAACCACACCATTAACCACGTTCACCACGCCATTAACTACGTTAACCACGTTCACCACACCATTAACCACGTTCACCACACCATTAACCACGTTAACCACGTTCACCACACCATTAACCACGTTCACCACACCATTAACCACGTTCACCACACCATTAACCACGTTAGCCACGTTAACCACACCATTAACCACGTTAACCACGTTCACCACACCATTAACCACGTTAACCACGTTCACCACACCATTAACCACGTTAACCACGTTCACCACGTTCACCACACCATTAACCACGTTCACCACGTTCACCACACCATTAACCACGTTCACCACACCATTAACCACGTTAACCACGTTCACCACACCATTAACCACGTTCACCACACCATTAACCACGTTAACCACGTTCACCACACCATTAACCACGTTCACCACACCATTAACCACGTTAACCACGTTCACCACACCATTAACCACGTTCACCACACCATTAACCACGTTCACCACACCATTAACCACGTTAACCACACCATTAACCACGTTAGCCACGTTAACCACACCATTAACCACGTTAACCACGTTCACCTCACCATTAACCACGTTAGCCACGTTAACCACACCATTAACCACGTTAACCACGTTCACCACACCATTAACCACGTTAACCACGTTCACCACACCATTAACCACGTTAACCACGTTCACCACGTTCACCACACCATTAACCACGTTCACCACGTTCACCACACCATTAACCACGTTAACCACACCATTAACCACGTTCACCACACCATTAATCACGTTCACCACACCATTAACCACGTTCACCACACCATTAACCACGTTAACCACGTTCACCACGTTCACCACACCATTAACCACGTTCACCACACCATTAACCACGTTCACCACACCATTAACCACGTTAACCACGTTCACCACACCATTAACCACGTTAACCACACCATTAACCACGTTAGCCACGTTAACCACACCATTAACCACGTTAACCACGTTAACCACACCATTAACCACGTTCACCACGTTCACCACGTTCACCACACCATTAACCACGTTAACCACGTTCACCACACCATTAACCACGTTCACCACACCATTAACCACGTTAACCACGTTCACCACACCATTAACCACGTTCACCACACCATTAACCACGTTAACCACGTTCACCACACCATTAACCACGTTCACCACACCATTAACCACGTTAACCACGTTCACCACACCATTAACCATGTTCACCACACCATTAACCACGTTAACCACGTTCACCACACCATTAACCACGTTCACCACACCATTAACCACGTTAACCACGTTCACCACACCATTAACCACGTTCACCACACCATTAACCACGTTAACCACGTTCACCACACCATTAACCACGTTCACCACACCATTAACCACGTTCACCACACCATTAACCACGTTAACCACACCATTAACCACGTTAGCCACGTTAACCACACCATTAACCACGTTAACCACGTTCACCTCACCATTAACCACGTTAGCCACGTTAACCACACCATTAACCACGTTAACCACGTTCACCACACCATTAACCACGTTAACCACGTTCACCACACCATTAACCACGTTAACCACGTTCACCACGTTCACCACACCATTAACCACGTTCACCACGTTCACCACACCATTAACCACGTTAACCACACCATTAACCACGTTCACCACACCATTAATCACGTTCACCACACCATTAACCACGTTCACCACACCATTAACCACGTTAACCACGTTCACCACGTTCACCACACCATTAACCACGTTCACCACACCATTAACCACGTTCACCACACCATTAACCACGTTAACCACGTTCACCACACCATTAACCACGTTAACCACACCATTAACCACGTTAGCCACGTTAACCACACCATTAACCACGTTAACCACGTTAACCACACCATTAACCACGTTCACCACGTTCACCACACCATTAACCACGTTAACCACGTTCACCACACCATTAACCACGTTCACCACACCATTAACCACGTTAACCACGTTCACCACACCATTAACCACGTTCACCACACCATTAACCACGTTAACCACGTTCACCACACCATTAACCACGTTCACCACACCATTAACCACGTTAACCACGTTCACCACACCATTAACCACGTTCACCACACCATTAACCACGTTCACCACACCATTAACCACGTTAACCACACCATTAACCACGTTATCCACGTTAACCACACCATTAACCACGTTAACCACGTTCACCTCACCATTAACCACGTTAGCCACGTTAACCACACCATTAACCACGTTAACCACGTTCACCACACCATTAACCACGTTAGCCACGTTCACCACACCATTAACCACGTTAACCACGTTCACCTCACCATTAACCACGTTAGCCACGTTAACCACACCATTAACCACGTTAACCACGTTCACCACACCATTAACCACGTTAACCACGTTCACCACACCATTAACCACGTTAACCACGTTAACCACGTTCACCACACCATTAACCACGTTAACCACGTTCACCACGTTCACCACACCATTAACCACGTTAACCACGTTCACCACGTTCACCACGTTAACCACATGGGTGAGTGGGTGACTGAGTGACTGGGTGACTGACTGACTGAGTGACTGAGTGACTGAGTGACTGACTGAGTGACTGAGTGAGTGACTGACTGACTGAGTGAGTGACTGACTGAGTGACTGGGTGACTGACTGACTGAGTGACTGAGTGACTGAGTGACTGACTGAGTGACTGAGTGAGTGACTGACTGACTGAGTGAGTGACTGACTGAGTGACTGACTGAGTGACTGAGTGACTGACTGAGTGACTGACTGACTGACTGAGTGACTGAGTGAGTGAGTGCCCCAGTCACCTGCAGGTCTCGAGGCCCAGGCGGTGAGCTCGCTCCACACGTGCCAGTGAGTGACTGACTGACTGACTGAGTGACTGGGTGAGTAAGTGAGTGACTGAGTGAGTGACTGGGTGAGTGAGTGACTGAGTGACAGATTGGGTGACTGACTGAGTGAGTGAGTGACTGACTGAGTGACTGGGTGAGTGAGTGACTGAGTGACTGACTGAGTGACTGGGTGACTGAGTGACTGACTGGGTGAGTGACTGAGTGAGTGAGTGACTGGGTGACTGAGTGACTGAGTGAGTGAGTGACTGACTGAGTGACTGAATGACTGACTGAGTGCCCCAGTCACCTGCAGGTCTCGAGGCCCAGGAGGTGAGCTCGCTCCACCCGTGCCAGTGAGTGACTGACTGAGTGACTGAGTTAGTGACTGAGTGACTGAGTGAGTGACTGAGTGAGTGACTGAGTGACTGGGTGACTGACTGAGTGACTGACTGAGTGACTGACTGAGTGACTGAGTGATTGACTGAGTTGGTGACTGAGCGACTGACTGAGTGAGTGACTGACTGAGTGACTGAGTGACTGACTGAGTGACTGAGTGACTGACTGAGTGACTGAGTGCCCCAGTCACCTGCAGGTCTCGAGGCCCAGCCGGTGAGCTCGCTCCACCCGTGCCAGTGAGTGAATGAGTGAGTGACTGAGTGAGTGACTGAGTGAGTGACTGAGTGAGTGACTGACTGACTGAGTGACTGACTGACTGAGTGACTGACTGAGTGACTGAGTGACTGAGTAACTGAGTACCCCAGTCACCTGCAGGTCTCGAGGCCCAGCCAGTGAGCTCGCTCCACCCGTGCCAGTGAGTGACTGAGTGAGTTACGGACTGAGTGACTGACTGAGTGACTGAGTGACTGACTGACTGAGTGACTGACTGAGTGACTGACTGAGTGACTGAGTGAGTGAGTGACTGAGTGACTGACTGAGTGACTGAGTGAGTGAGTGACTGAGTGACTGACTGAGTGACTGAGTGACTGACTGAGTGACTGAGTGCCCCAGTCACCTGCAGGTCTCGAGGCCCAGCCGGTGAGCTCGCTCCACCCGTGCCAGTGAGTGAATGAGTGAGTGACTGAGTGAGTGACTGAGTGAGTGACTGACTGACTGAGTGACTGACTGACTGAGTGACTGACTGAGTGACTGAGTGACTGAGTAACTGAGTACCCCAGTCACCTGCAGGTCTCGAGGCCCAGCCAGTGAGCTCGCTCCACCCGTGCCAGTGAGTGACTGAGTGAGTTACGGACTGAGTGACTGACTGAGTGACTGAGTGACTGACTGACTGAGTGACTGACTGAGTGACTGACTGAGTGACTGAGTGAGTGAGTGACTGAGTGACTGACTGAGTGACTGAGTGAGTGAGTGACTGAGTGACTGACTGAGTGACTGAGTGACTGACTGAGTGACTGACTGACTGAGTGACTGAGTGAGTGAGTGCCCCAGTCACCTGCAGGTCTCGAGGCCCAGGCGGTGAGCTCGGTCCACACGTGCCAGTGAGTGACTGACTGACTGACTGAGTGACTGGGTGAGTGAGTGAGTGAGTGACTGAGTGAGTGACTGGGTGAGTGAGTGACTGAGTGACTGACTGGGTGACTGACTGAGTGAGTGAGTGACTGACTGAGTGACTGGGTGAGTGAGTGACTGAGTGACTGACTGAGTGACTGGTTGACTGAGTGACTGACTAGGTGAGTGACTGAGTGAGTGACTGAGTGACTGAGTGACTGAATGACTGACTAAGTGCCCCAGTCACCTGCAGGTCTCGAGGCCCAGGAGCTGAGCTCGCTCCACCCGTGCCAGTGAGTGACTGACTGAGTGACTGAGTTAGTGACTGAGTGACTGAGTGAGTGACTGAGTGAGTGACTGAGTGACTGGGTGACTGACTGAGTGACTGACTGAGTGACTGACTGAGTGACTGAGTGATTGACTGAGTGGGTGACTGAGCAACTGACTGAGTGAGTGAATGATTGAGTGACTGAGTGACTGACTGAGTGATTGACTGACTGAGTGACTGAGTGCCCCAGTCACCTGCAGGTCTCGAGGCCCAGCCGGTGAGCTCGCTCCACCCGTGCCAGTGAGTGACTGAGTGAGTGACTGAGTGAGTGACTGAGTGAGTGACTGACTGACTGAGTGACTGACTGACTGAGTGACTGACTGAGTGACTGAGTGCCCCAGTCACCTGCAGGTCTCGAGGCCCAGCCGGTGAGCTTGCTCCACACGTGCCAGTGAGTGACTGAGTGAGTGACGGACTGAGTGACTAACTGAGTGACTGACTGACTGAGTGACTGACTGAGTGACTGACTGAGTGACTGAGTGACTGACTGAGTGAGTGACTGACTGAGTGAGTGAGTGACTGACTGAGTGAGTGACTGACTGACTGAGTGACTGAGTGACTGACTGAGTGACTGACTGAGTGACTGAGTGACTGACTGAGTGAGTGACTGAGTGAGTGACTGAGTGAGTGAGTGACTGACTGAGTGAGTGACTGACTGAGTGAGTGAGTGACTGACTGAGTGACTGGGTGACTGAGTGACTGAGTGAGTGAGTGACTGGGTGACTGAGTGACTGAGTGAGTGAGTGACTGACTGAGTGACTGAATGACTGACTGAGTGCCCCAGTCACCTGCAGGTCTCGAGGCCCAGGCGGTGAGCTCGCTCCACCCGTGCCAGTGAGTGACTGACTGAGTGACTGAGTGACTGACTGAATGACTGGGTGAGTGACTGGCTGAGTGACTGACTGACTGACTGAGTGACTGAGTGACTGACTGAGTGACTGAGTGACTGACTGAGTGAGTAACTGGGTGACTGACTGAGTGAGTGACTGAGTGACTGACTGACTGAGTGACTGGCTGACTGGGTGACTGACTGAGTGACTGACTGAGTGAGTGACTGACTGAGTGACTGAGTGACTGAGTGACTGAGTGCCCCAGTCACCTGCATGTCTCGAGGCCCTGGCGGTGAGCTCGCTCCACCCGTGCCACTGTGTGACTGAGTGACTGAGGGACTGAGTGAGTGACTGAGTGACTGAGTGAGTGACTGAGTGAGTGCCCCAGTCAGCTGCAGGTCTCGAGGCCCAGCCGGTGAGCTCGCTCCACACGTGCCAGTGAGTGACTGAGTGAGTGAGTGACTGAGTGATTGACTGACTGGGTGAGTGACTGGCTGAGTGACTTACTGACTGAGTGACTGACTGAGTGGATGACTGAGTGACTGACTGAGTGACTGACTGAGTGACTGACTGAGTGAGTGAGTGACTGACTGAGTGACTGACTGAGTGATTGACTGACTGGGTGAGTGACTGACTGAGTGAGTGAGTGACTGACTGAGTGACTGACTGAGTGACTGACTGAGTGACTCACTGACTGAGTGCCCCAGTCACCTGCAGGTCTCGAGGCCCAGCCGGTGAGCTCGCTCCACACGTGCCAGTGAGTGACTGAGTGACTGACTGAGTGACTGACTGAGTGACTGAGTGACTGACTGAGCGCCGCAGTCACCTGCAGGTCTCGAGGCCCAGCCCCTGAGCTCGCTCCACACGTGCCAGTGAGTGACTGACTGAGTGACTGAGTGACTGAGTGACTGACTAAGTGCCCCAGTCACCTGCAGGTCTCGAGGCCCAGCCGGTGAGCTCGCTCCACACGTGCCAGTGAGTGACTGAGTGACTGAGTGAGTGACTGAGTGACTGAGTAACTGACTGAGTGACTGCGTGACTGACTGAGTGACTGAGTGATTGACTGAGTGAGTGACTGAGTGACTGACTGACTGAGTGACTGAGTGACTGACTGACTGAGTGACTGACTGAGTGTCCCAGTCACCTGCAGGTCTCGAGGCCCAGCCGGTGAGCTCGCTCCACCCGTGCCAGTGAGTGACTGAGTGACTGACTGAGTGACTGACTGAGTGACTGACTGAGTGACTGACTGACTAAGTGACTGACTGAGTGACTGACTGAGTGAGTGACTGAGTGATTGAGTGACTGACTGAGTGACTGAGTGAGTGAGTGACTGAGTGACTGAGTGACTGACTGACTGAGTGACTGAGTGACTGACTGACTGAGTGACTGACTGAGTGTCCCAGTCACCTGCAGGTCTCGAGGCCCAGCCGGTGAGCTCGCTCCACCCGTGCCAGTGAGTGACTGAGTGACTGACTGAGTGACTGACTGAGTGACTGACTGAGTGACTGACTGACTGAGTGACTGACTGAGTGAATGACTGAGTGAGTGACTGAGTGATTGAGTGACTGACTGAGTGACTGAGTGAGTGAGTGACTGAGTGACTGACTGAGTGACTGACTGAGTGACTGACTGACTGAGTGACTGACTGAGTGACTGACTGAGTGAGTGACTGAGTGACTGAGTGACGGACTGAGTGACTGGGTGATTGAGTGACTGACTGAGTGAGTGACTGACTGAGTGAGTGACTGACTGAGTGACTGAGTGAGTGAGTGACTGACTGAGTTCCCCAGTCACCTGCAGGTCTCGAGGCCCAGCCGGTGAGCTCGCTCCACCCGTGCCAGTGAGTGACTGAGTGAGTGACTGACTGACTGGGTGAGTGACTGACTGACTGAGTGACTGACTGACTGGATGAGTGAGTGACTGACTGACTGGGTGAGTGACTGAGTGACTGAGTGACTGACTGAATAACTGAGTGACTGGCTGACTGACTGACTGACTGAGTGACTGACTGAATGACTGACTGACTGAGTGAGTGACTGACTGAGTGAGTGAGTGAGTGCCCCAGTCACCTGCAGGTCTCGAGGCCCAGCCTGTGAGCTCGCTCCACACGTGCCAGTGAGTGACTGAGTGAGTGACTGACTGAGTGACTGAGTGACTGAGTGAGTGACTGAGTGACTGACTGAGTGACTGACTGACTGACTGGGTGACTGACTGAGTGACTGACTGAGTGCCCCAGTCACCTGCAGGTCTCGAGGCCCAGCCGGTGAGCTCGCTCCACCCGTGCCAGTGAGTGACTGAGTGACTGACTGAGTGAGTGAGTGACTGAGTGACTGACTGAATGACTGATTGACTGGCTGACTGACTGAGTGAGTGACTGACTGAGTGAGTGACTGAGTGACTGAGTGACTGACTGAGTGCCCCAGTCACCTGCAGGTCTCGAGGCCCAGCCGGTGAGCTCGCTCCACCCGTGCCAGTGAGTGACTGACTGAGTGACTGAATGACTGGGTGACTGACTGACTGAGTGACTGACTGAGTGAGTGACTGACTGAGTGAGTGACTGACTGAGTGACTGAGTGACTGGCTGACTGACTGAGTGAGTGACTGACTGAGTGACTGACTGAGTGACTGACTGAATGACTGAGTGACTGACTGAGTGAGTGACTGACTGAGTGACTGAGTGACTGGCTGACTGACTGAGTGAGTGAGTGAGTGCCCCAGTCACCTGCAGGTCTCGAGGCCCAGCCTGTGAGCTCGCTCCACCCGTGCCAGTGAGTGAATGAGTGACTGAGTGACTGAGTGAGTGACTGACTGAGTGACTGACTGAGTGACTGACTGACTGACTGAGTGACTGTGTGACTGGCTGACTGAGTGACTGACTGAGTGACTGAGTGAGTGACTGACTGAGTGAGTGACTGAGTGACTGACTGAGTGCCCCAGTCACCTGCAGGTCTCGAGGCCCAGCCGGTGAGCTCGCTCCACCCGTGCCAGTGAGTGACTGACTGAGTGACTGAATGACTGGGTGACTGACTGACTGAGTGACTGACTGAGTGAGTGACTGACTGAGTGAGTGAATGACTGAGTGACTGAGTGACTGGCTGACTGACTGAGTGAGTGACTGACTGAGTGACTGACTGAGTGACTGACTGAATGACTGAGTGACTGACTGAGTGAGTGACTGACTGAGTGACTGGCTGACTGACTGAGTGAGTGAGTGAGTGCCCCAGTCACCTGCAGGTCTCGAGGCCCAGCCTGTGAGCTCGCTCCACCCGTGCCAGTGAGTGACTGAGTGACTGGCTGACTGAGTGAGTGACTGACTGAGTGACTGACTGAGTGCCTGAGTGAGTGCCCCAGTCACCTGCAGGTCTCGAGGCCCAGCCGGTGAGCTCGCTCCACCCGTGCCAGTGAGTGAGTGACTGACTGACTGAGTGACTGGCTGACTGACTGAGTGAGTGACTGACTGAGTGCCTGAGTGACTGAGTGACTGAGTGACTGAGTGAGTGACTGAGTGCCCCAGTCACCTGCAGGTCTCGAGGCCCAGCCTGTGAGCTCGCTCCACCCGTGCCAGTGAGTGACTGACTGAGTGACTGAGTGAGTGAGTGACTGACTGACTGAGTGACTGACTGAGTGACTGACTGACTGAGTGACTGACTGACTGGGTGCCCCAGTCACCTGCAGGTCTCGAGGCCCAGCCTGTGAGCTCGCTCCACCCGTGCCAGTGACTGAGTGAGTGACTGACTGAGTGACTGAGTGACTGGCTGACTGAGTGACTGACTGAGTGACTGACTGACTGAGTGACTGAGTGCCCCAGTCACCTGCAGGTCTCGAGGCCCAGCCTGTGAGCTCGCTCCACCCGTGCCAGTGAGTGACTGACTGAGTGACTGACTGAGTGACTGACTGACTGAGTGACTGACTGAGTGAGTGACTGAGTGACTGAGTGACTGACTGAGTGACTGACTGACTGAATGACTGACTGAGTGCCCCAGTCACCTGCAGGTCTCGAGGCCCAGCCTGTGAGCTCGCTCCACCCGTGCCAGTGAGTGACTGAGTGACTGAGTGACTGAGTGACTGACTGAGTGACTGACTGGGTGACTGACTGAGTGACTGACTGAGTGACTGAGTGCCCCAGTCACCTGCAGGTCTCGAGGCCCAGCCTGTGAGCTCGCTCCACCCGTGCCAGTGAGTGACTGAGTGACTGACTGAGTGAGTGACTGACTGAGTGACTGACTGAGTGAGTGACTGAGTGAGTGACTGAGTGACTGACTGAGTGACTGAGTGAGTGCCCCAGTCACCTGCAGGTCTCGAGGCCCAGCCTGTGAGCTCGCTCCACCCGTGTCAGTGAGTGACTGAGTGAGTGACTGAGTGACTGACTGACTGACTGAGTGAGTGACTGACTGACTGAGTGACTGACTGAGTGACTGACTGACTGAGTGACTGAGTGCCCCAGTCACCTGCAGGTCTCGAGGCCCAGCCGGTGAGCTCGCTCCACACGTGCCAGTGAGTGACTGACTGACTGACTGACTGGCTGACTGAGTGACTGAGTGACTGACTGACTGAGTGACTGACTGACTGAGTGAGTGACTGACTGAGTGACTGAGTGACTGAGTGAGTGACTGACTGACTGAGTGACTGAGTGACTGACTGAGTGAGTGAGTGACTGAGTGACTGACTGAGTGAGTGACTGAGTGACGGACTGACTGACTGAGTGACTGAGTGACTGACTGGGTGACTGACTGAGTGGCTGACTGAGTGACTGACTGAGTGACTGAGTGACTGACTGAGTGACTGACTGACTGAGTGCCCCAGTCACCTGCAGGTCTCGAGGCCCAGCCTGTGAGCTCGCTCCACCCGTGCCAGTGAGTGACTGACTGAGTGACTGAATGACTGGGTGACTGACTGACTGACTGAGTGACTGACTGAGTGAGTGACTGACTGAGTGACTGAGTGACTGGGTGAGTGACTGAGTGACTGACTGACTGAGTGACTGACTGAGTGAGTGACTGACTGAGTGACTGAGTGCCCCAGTCACCTGCAGGTCTCGAGGCCCAGCCTGTGAGCTCGCTCCACACGTGCCAGTGAGTGACTGACTGAGTGACTGACTGACTGGCTGACTGAGTGACTGACTGAGTGACTGACTGAGTGACTGACTGAGTGACTGACTGACTGAGTGAGTGACTGACTGACTGAGTGAGTGCCCCAGTCACCTGCAGGTCTCGAGGCCCAGCCTGTGAGCTCGCTCCACCCGTGCCAGTGAGTGACTGACTGAGTAACTGACTGAGTGACTGAGTGACTGACTGACTGAGTGACTGCCTGAGTGACTGACTGAGTGACTGAGTGACTGACTGAGTGACTGACTGACTGAGTGACTGACTGAGTGACTGACTGACTGAGTGCCCCAATCACCTGCAGGTCTCGAGGCCCAGCCTGTGAGCTCGCTCCACCCGTGCCAGTGAGTGACTGAGTGACTGACTGGATGACTGACTGACTGAGTGACTGGCTGACTGAGTGACTGAGTGAGTGACTGACTGAGTGCCTGAGTGCCCCAGTCACCTGCAGGTCTCGAGGCCCAACCTGTGAGCTCGCTCCACCCGTGCCAGTGAGTGACTGACTGAGTAACTGACTGAGTGACTGAGTGACTGACTGACTGAGTGACTGACTGAGTGACTGACTGACTGAGTGACTGACTGAGTGACTGACTGAATGACTGAGTGCCCCAGTCACCTGCAGGTCTCGAGGCCCAGCCTGTGAGCTCGCTCCACCCGTGCCAGTGAGTGACTGAGTGACTGACTGGATGAGTGACTGACTGAGTGACTGAGTGAGTGACTGACTGAGTGACTGAGTGAGTGAGTGACTGACTGACTGAGTGACTGGCTGACTGAGTGACTGAGTGAGTGACTGACTGAGTGACTGACTGACTGAGTGAGTGACTGACTGAGTGACTGAGTGACTGAGTGAGTGACTGACTGACTGAGTGACTGAGTGACTGACTGAGTGAGTGAGTGACTGAGTGACTGACTGAGTGAGTGACTGAGTGACGGACTGACTGACTGAGTGACTGAGTGACTGACTGGGTGACTGACTGAGTGGCTGACTGAGTGACTGACTGAGTGACTGAGTGACTGACTGAGTGACTGACTGACTGAGTGCCCCAGTCACCTGCAGGTCTCGAGGCCCAGCCTGTGAGCTCGCTCCACCCGTGCCAGTGAGTGACTGACTGAGTGACTGAATGACTGGGTGACTGACTGACTGACTGAGTGACTGACTGAGTGAGTGACTGACTGAGTGACTGAGTGACTGGGTGAGTGACTGAGTGACTGACTGACTGAGTGACTGACTGAGTGAGTGACTGACTGAGTGACTGAGTGCCCCAGTCACCTGCAGGTCTCGAGGCCCAGCCTGTGAGCTCGCTCCACCCGTGCCAGTGAGTGACTGACTGAGTGACTGAATGACTGGGTGACTGACTGACTGACTGAGTGACTGACTGAGTGAGTGACTGACTGAGTGACTGAGTGACTGGGTGAGTGACTGAGTGACTGACTGACTGAGTGACTGACTGAGTGAGTGACTGACTGAGTGACTGAGTGCCCCAGTCACCTGCAGGTCTCGAGGCCCAGCCTGTGAGCTCGCTCCACACGTGCCAGTGAGTGACTGACTGAGTGACTGACTGACTGGCTGACTGAGTGACTGACTGAGTGACTGACTGAGTGACTGACTGAGTGACTGACTGACTGAGTGAGTGACTGACTGACTGAGTGAGTGCCCCAGTCACCTGCAGGTCTCGAGGCCCAGCCTGTGAGCTCGCTCCACCCGTGCCAGTGAGTGACTGACTGAGTAACTGACTGAGTGACTGAGTGACTGACTGACTGAGTGACTGCCTGAGTGACTGACTGAGTGACTGAGTGACTGACTGAGTGACTGACTGACTGAGTGACTGACTGAGTGACTGACTGACTGAGTGCCCCAGTCACCTGCAGGTCTCGAGGCCCAGCCTGTGAGCTCGCTCCACCCGTGCCAGTGAGTGACTGAGTGACTGACTGGATGACTGACTGACTGAGTGACTGGCTGACTGAGTGACTGAGTGAGTGACTGACTGAGTGCCTGAGTGCCCCAGTCACCTGCAGGTCTCGAGGCCCAACCTGTGAGCTCGCTCCACCCGTGCCAGTGAGTGACTGACTGAGTAACTGACTGAGTGACTGAGTGACTGACTGACTGAGTGACTGAGTGACTGACTGAGTGACTGACTGACTGAGTGACTGACTGAGTGACTGACTGACTGACTGAGTGCCCCAGTCACCTGCAGGTCTCGAGGCCCAGCCTGTGAGCTCGCTCCACCCGTGCCAGTGAGTGACTGAGTGACTGACTGGATGAGTGACTGACTGAGTGACTGAGTGAGTGACTGACTGAGTGACTGAGTGAGTGAGTGACTGACTGACTGAGTGACTGGCTGACTGAGTGACTGAGTGAGTGACTGACTGAGTGCCTGAGTGCCCCAGTCACCTGCAGGTCTCGAGGCCCAGCCTGTGAGCTCGCTCCACCCGTGCCAGTGACTGACTGACTGAGTAACTGACTGAGTGACTGAGTGACTGACTGACTGAGTGACTGACTGAGTGACTGGCTGACTGACTGACTGACTGACTGAGTGAGTGACTGAGTGCCCCAGTCACCTGCAGGTCTCGAGGCCAGCCTGTGAGCTCGCTCCACACGTGCCAGTGAGTGACTGAGTGAGTGACTGACTGAGTGACTGAGTGACTGAGTGAGTGACTGAGTGACTGACTGAATGACTGAGTGACTGGCTGACTGACTGAGTGAGTGACTGACTGAGTGAGTGACTGAGTGACTGAGTGACTGACTGAGTGCCCCAGTCACCTGCAGGTCTCGAGGCCCAGCCGGTGAGCTCGCTCCACCCGTGCCAGTGAGTGACTGACTGAGTGACTGAATGACTGGGTGACTGACTGACTGAGTGACTGACTGAGTGAGTGACTGACTGAGTGACTGAGTGACTGGCTGACTGACTGAGTGAGTGACTGACTGAGTGACTGACTGGGTGACTGACTGACTGACTGAGTGACTGAGTGCCCCAGTCACCTGCAGGTCTCGAGGCCCAGCCTGTGAGCTCGCTCCACCCGTGCCAGTGAGTGAATGACTGAGTGACTGACTGAGTGAGTGACTGACTGAGTGACTGAGTGACTGGCTGACTGACTGAGTGAGTGAGTGAGTGCCCCAGTCACCTGCAGGTCTCGAGGCCCAGCCTGTGAGCTCGCTCCACCCGTGCCAGTGAGTGAATGAGTGACTGAGTGACTGAGTGAGTGACTGACTGACTGAGTGACTGACTGAGTGACTGACTGACTGACTGAGTGACTGTGTGACTGGCTGACTGAGTGACTGACTGAGTGACTGAGTGACTGACTGAGTGAGTGCCCCAGTCACCTGCAGGTCTCGAGGCCCAGCCTGTGAGCTCGCTCCACCCGTGCCAGTGAGTGACTGAGTGACTGGCTGACTGAGTGAGTGACTGACTGAGTGACTGACTGAGTGCCTGAGTGAGTGCCCCAGTCACCTGCAGGTCTCGAGGCCCAGCCGGTGAGCTCGCTCCACCCGTGCCAGTGAGTGAGTGACTGACTGACTGAGTGACTGACTGAGTGAGTGACTGATTGACTGAGTGACTGAGTGACTGACTGACTGAGTGACTGACTGACTGAGTGAGTGACTGACTGAGTGCCCCAGTCACCTGCAGGTCTCGAGGCCCAGCCGGTGAGCTCGCTCCACATGTGGCAGTGAGTGACTGACTGACTGGCTGACTGACTGACTGAGTGACTGAGTGACTGACTGACTGAGTGACTGACTGACTGAGTGAGTGACTGACTGAGTGACTGAGTGACTGAGTGAGTGACTGACTGACTGAGTGACTGAGTGACTGAGTGAGTGACTGACTGACGGAGTGCCCCAGTCACCTGCAGGTCTCGAGGCCCAGCCTGTGAGCTCGCTCCACCCGTGCCAGTGAGTGACTGACTGAGTGACTGAATGACTGGGTGACTGACTGACTGACTGAGTGAGTGACTGACTGAGTGAGTGACTGACTGAGTGACTGAGTGCCCCAGTCACCTGCAGGTCTCGAGGCCCAGCCTGTGAGCTCGCTCCACACGTGCCAGTGAGTGACTGACTGAGTGACTGACTGACTGGCTGACTGAGTGACTGACTGAGTGACTGACTGAGTGACTGACTGACTGAGTGAGTGACTGACTGACTGAGTGAGTGCCCCAGTCACCTGCAGGTCTCGAGGCCCAACCTGTGAGCTCGCTCCACCCGTGCCAGTGAGTGACTGACTGAGTAACTGACTGAGTGACTGAGTGACTGACTGACTGAGTGACTGCCTGAGTGACTGACTGAGTGACTGAGTGACTGACTGAGTGACTGACTGACTGAGTGACTGACTGAGTGACTGACTGACTGACTGAGTGCCCCAGTCACCTGCCGGTCTCGAGGCCCAGCCTGTGAGCTCGCTCCACCCGTGCCAGTGAGTGACTGAGTGACTGACTGGATGAGTGACTGACTGAGTGACTGAGTGAGTGACTGACTGAGTGACTGAGCGAGTGAGTGACTGACTGACTGAGTGACTGGCTGACTGAGTGACTGAGTGAGTGACTGACTGAGTGCCTGAGTGCCCCAGTCACCTGCAGGTCTCGAGGCCCAGCCTGTGAGCTCGCTCCACCCGTGCCAGTGACTGACTGACTGAGTAACTGACTGAGTGACTGAGTGACTGACTGACTGAGTGGCTGACTGAGTGACTGACTGAGTGACTGAGTGACTGACTGAGTGACTGACTGACTGAGTGCCCCAGTCACCTGCAGGTCTCGAGGCCCAGCCTGTGAGCTCGCTCCACCCGTGCCAGTGAGTGACTGACTGAGTGACTGAATGACTGGGTGACTGACTGACTGACTGAGTGACTGACTGAGTGAGTGACTGACTGAGTGACTGAGTGACTGGGTGAGTGACTGAGTGACTGACTGACTGAGTGACTGACTGAGTGAGTGACTGACTGAGTGACTGAGTGCCCCAGTCACCTGCAGGTCTCGAGGCCCAGCCTGTGAGCTCGCTCCACCCGTGCCAGTGAGTGACTGACTGAGTGACTGAATGACTGGGTGACTGACTGACTGACTGAGTGACTGACTGAGTGAGTGACTGACTGAGTGACTGAGTGACTGGGTGAGTGACTGAGTGACTGACTGACTGAGTGACTGACTGAGTGAGTGACTGACTGAGTGACTGAGTGCCCCAGTCACCTGCAGGTCTCGAGGCCCAGCCTGTGAGCTCGCTCCACACGTGCCAGTGAGTGACTGACTGAGTGACTGACTGACTGGCTGACTGAGTGACTGACTGAGTGACTGACTGAGTGACTGACTGAGTGACTGACTGACTGAGTGAGTGACTGACTGACTGAGTGAGTGCCCCAGTCACCTGCAGGTCTCGAGGCCCAGCCTGTGAGCTCGCTCCACCCGTGCCAGTGAGTGACTGACTGAGTAACTGACTGAGTGACTGAGTGACTGACTGACTGAGTGACTGCCTGAGTGACTGACTGAGTGACTGAGTGACTGACTGAGTGACTGACTGACTGAGTGACTGACTGAGTGACTGACTGACTGAGTGCCCCAGTCACCTGCAGGTCTCGAGGCCCAGCCTGTGAGCTCGCTCCACCCGTGCCAGTGAGTGACTGAGTGACTGACTGGATGACTGACTGACTGAGTGACTGGCTGACTGAGTGACTGAGTGAGTGACTGACTGAGTGCCTGAGTGCCCCAGTCACCTGCAGGTCTCGAGGCCCAACCTGTGAGCTCGCTCCACCCGTGCCAGTGAGTGACTGACTGAGTAACTGACTGAGTGACTGAGTGACTGACTGACTGAGTGACTGAGTGACTGACTGAGTGACTGACTGACTGAGTGACTGACTGAGTGACTGACTGACTGACTGAGTGCCCCAGTCACCTGCAGGTCTCGAGGCCCAGCCTGTGAGCTCGCTCCACCCGTGCCAGTGAGTGACTGAGTGACTGACTGGATGAGTGACTGACTGAGTGACTGAGTGAGTGACTGACTGAGTGACTGAGTGAGTGAGTGACTGACTGACTGAGTGACTGGCTGACTGAGTGACTGAGTGAGTGACTGACTGAGTGCCTGAGTGCCCCAGTCACCTGCAGGTCTCGAGGCCCAGCCTGTGAGCTCGCTCCACCCGTGCCAGTGACTGACTGACTGAGTAACTGACTGAGTGACTGAGTGACTGACTGACTGAGTGACTGACTGAGTGACTGGCTGACTGACTGACTGACTGACTGACTGAGTGAGTGACTGAGTGCCCCAGTCACCTGCAGGTCTCGAGGCCAGCCTGTGAGCTCGCTCCACACGTGCCAGTGAGTGACTGAGTGAGTGACTGACTGAGTGACTGAGTGACTGAGTGAGTGACTGAGTGACTGACTGAATGACTGAGTGACTGGCTGACTGACTGAGTGAGTGACTGACTGAGTGAGTGACTGAGTGACTGAGTGACTGACTGAGTGCCCCAGTCACCTGCAGGTCTCGAGGCCCAGCCGGTGAGCTCGCTCCACCCGTGCCAGTGAGTGACTGACTGAGTGACTGAATGACTGGGTGACTGACTGACTGAGTGACTGACTGAGTGAGTGACTGACTGAGTGACTGAGTGACTGGCTGACTGACTGAGTGAGTGACTGACTGAGTGACTGACTGGGTGACTGACTGACTGACTGAGTGACTGAGTGCCCCAGTCACCTGCAGGTCTCGAGGCCCAGCCTGTGAGCTCGCTCCACCCGTGCCAGTGAGTGAATGACTGAGTGACTGACTGAGTGAGTGACTGACTGAGTGACTGAGTGACTGGCTGACTGACTGAGTGAGTGAGTGAGTGCCCCAGTCACCTGCAGGTCTCGAGGCCCAGCCTGTGAGCTCGCTAAACCCGTGCCAGTGAGTGAATGAGTGACTGAGTGACTGAGTGAGTGACTGACTGACTGAGTGACTGACTGAGTGACTGACTGACTGACTGAGTGACTGTGTGACTGGCTGACTGAGTGACTGACTGAGTGACTGAGTGACTGACTGAGTGAGTGCCCCAGTCACCTGCAGGTCTCGAGGCCCAGCCTGTGAGCTCGCTCCACCCGTGCCAGTGAGTGACTGAGTGACTGGCTGACTGAGTGAGTGACTGACTGAGTGACTGACTGAGTGCCTGAGTGAGTGCCCCAGTCACCTGCAGGTCTCGAGGCCCAGCCGGTGAGCTCGCTCCACCCGTGCCAGTGAGTGAGTGACTGACTGACTGAGTGACTGACTGAGTGAGTGACTGATTGACTGAGTGACTGAGTGACTGACTGACTGAGTGACTGACTGACTGAGTGAGTGACTGACTGAGTGCCCCAGTCACCTGCAGGTCTCGAGGCCCAGCCGGTGAGCTCGCTCCACACGTGGCAGTGAGTGACTGACTGACTGGCTGACTGACTGACTGAGTGACTGAGTGACTGACTGACTGAGTGACTGACTGACTGAGTGAGTGACTGACTGAGTGACTGAGTGACTGAGTGAGTGACTGACTGACTGAGTGACTGAGTGACTGAGTGAGTGACTGACTGACGGAGTGCCCCAGTCACCTGCAGGTCTCGAGGCCCAGCCTGTGAGCTCGCTCCACCCGTGCCAGTGAGTGACTGACTGAGTGACTGAATGACTGGGTGACTGACTGACTGACTGAGTGAGTGACTGACTGAGTGACTGACTGACTGAGTGACTGACTGAGTGACTGACTGACTGACTGAGTGCCCCAGTCACCTGCAGGTCTCGAGGCCCAGCCTGTGAGCTCGCTCCACCCGTGCCAGTGAGTGACTGAGTGACTGACTGGATGAGTGACTGACTGAGTGACTGAGTGAGTGACTGACTGAGTGACTGAGTGAGTGAGTGACTGACTGACTGAGTGACTGGCTGACTGAGTGACTGAGTGAGTGACTGACTGAGTGCCTGAGTGCCCCAGTCACCTGCAGGTCTCGAGGCCCAGCCTGTGAGCTCGCTCCACCCGTGCCAGTGACTGACTGACTGAGTAACTGACTGAGTGACTGAGTGACTCACTGACTGAGTGACTGACTGAGTGACTGGCTGACTGACTGACTGACTGACTGAGTGACTGACTGACTGAGTGCCCCAGTCACCTGCAGGTCTCGAGGCCCAGCCTGTGAGCTCGCTCCACCCGTGCCAGTGAGTGACTGACTGAGTGACTGAATGACTGGGTGACTGACTGACTGACTGAGTGACTGACTGAGTGAGTGACTGACTGAGTGACTGAGTGACTGGGTGAGTGACTGAGTGACTGACTGACTGAGTGACTGACTGAGTGAGTGACTGACTGAGTGACTGAGTGCCCCAGTCACCTGCAGGTCTCGAGGCCCAGCCTGTGAGCTCGCTCCACCCGTGCCAGTGAGTGACTGACTGAGTGACTGAATGACTGGGTGACTGACTGACTGACTGAGTGACTGACTGAGTGAGTGACTGACTGAGTGACTGAGTGACTGGGTGAGTGACTGAGTGACTGACTGACTGAGTGACT
Source organism: Petromyzon marinus (assembly GCF_048934315.1). Lineage (NCBI taxonomy): Eukaryota > Metazoa > Chordata > Hyperoartia > Petromyzontiformes > Petromyzontidae > Petromyzon > Petromyzon marinus. The sequence goes on from NC_133746.1 coordinate 9,062,685, forward strand.
GACTGAGTGAGTGACTGACTGAGTGACTGAGTGCCCCAGTCACCTGCAGGTCTCGAGGCCCAGCCTGTGAGCTCGCTCCACACGTGCCAGTGAGTGACTGACTGAGTGCCCCAGTCACCTGCAGGTCTCGAGGCCCAGCCGGTGAGCTCGCTCCACACGTGGCAGTGAGTGACTGACTGACTGGCTGACTGACTGACTGAGTGACTGAGTGACTGACTGACTGAGTGACTGACTGACTGAGTGAGTGACTGACTGAGTGACTGAGTGACTGAGTGAGTGACTGACTGACTGAGTGACTGAGTGACTGAGTGAGTGACTGACTGACGGAGTGCCCCAGTCACCTGCAGGTCTCGAGGCCCAGCCTGTGAGCTCGCTCCACCCGTGCCAGTGAGTGACTGACTGAGTGACTGAATGACTGGGTGACTGACTGACTGACTGAGTGAGTGACTGACTGAGTGAGTGACTGACTGAGTGACTGAGTGCCCCAGTCACCTGCAGGTCTCGAGGCCCAGCCTGTGAGCTCGCTCCACACGTGCCAGTGAGTGACTGACTGAGTGACTGACTGACTGGCTGACTGAGTGACTGACTGAGTGACTGACTGAGTGACTGACTGACTGAGTGAGTGACTGACTGACTGAGTGAGTGCCCCAGTCACCTGCAGGTCTCGAGGCCCAACCTGTGAGCTCGCTCCACCCGTGCCAGTGAGTGACTGACTGAGTAACTGACTGAGTGACTGAGTGACTGACTGACTGAGTGACTGCCTGAGTGACTGACTGAGTGACTGAGTGACTGACTGAGTGACTGACTGACTGAGTGACTGACTGAGTGACTGACTGACTGACTGAGTGCCCCAGTCACCTGCCGGTCTCGAGGCCCAGCCTGTGAGCTCGCTCCACCCGTGCCAGTGAGTGACTGAGTGACTGACTGGATGAGTGACTGACTGAGTGACTGAGTGAGTGACTGACTGAGTGACTGAGCGAGTGAGTGACTGACTGACTGAGTGACTGGCTGACTGAGTGACTGAGTGAGTGACTGACTGAGTGCCTGAGTGCCCCAGTCACCTGCAGGTCTCGAGGCCCAGCCTGTGAGCTCGCTCCACCCGTGCCAGTGACTGACTGACTGAGTAACTGACTGAGTGACTGAGTGACTGACTGACTGAGTGGCTGACTGAGTGACTGACTGAGTGACTGAGTGACTGACTGAGTGACTGACTGACTGAGTGCCCCAGTCACCTGCAGGTCTCGAGGCCCAGCCTGTGAGCTCGCTCCACCCGTGCCAGTGAGTGACTGACTGAGTGACTGAATGACTGGGTGACTGACTGACTGACTGAGTGACTGACTGAGTGAGTGACTGACTGAGTGACTGAGTGACTGGGTGAGTGACTGAGTGACTGACTGACTGAGTGACTGACTGAGTGAGTGACTGACTGAGTGACTGAGTGCCCCAGTCACCTGCAGGTCTCGAGGCCCAGCCTGTGAGCTCGCTCCACCCGTGCCAGTGAGTGACTGACTGAGTGACTGAATGACTGGGTGACTGACTGACTGACTGAGTGACTGACTGAGTGAGTGACTGACTGAGTGACTGAGTGACTGGGTGAGTGACTGAGTGACTGACTGACTGAGTGACTGACTGAGTGAGTGACTGACTGAGTGACTGAGTGCCCCAGTCACCTGCAGGTCTCGAGGCCCAGCCTGTGAGCTCGCTCCACACGTGCCAGTGAGTGACTGACTGAGTGACTGACTGACTGGCTGACTGAGTGACTGACTGAGTGACTGACTGAGTGACTGACTGACTGAGTGAGTGACTGACTGAGTGAGTGCCCCAGTCACCTGCAGGTCTCGAGGCCCAGCCTGTGAGCTCGCTCCACCCGTGCCAGTGAGTGACTGACTGAGTAACTGACTGAGTGACTGAGTGACTGACTGACTGAGTGACTGCCTGAGTGACTGACTGAGTGACTGAGTGACTGACTGAGTGACTGACTGACTGAGTGACTGACTGAGTGACTGACTGACTGAGTGCCCCAGTCACCTGCAGGTCTCGAGGCCCAGCCTGTGAGCTCGCTCCACCCGTGCCAGTGAGTGACTGAGTGACTGACTGGATGACTGACTGACTGAGTGACTGGCTGACTGAGTGACTGAGTGAGTGACTGACTGAGTGCCTGAGTGCCCCAGTCACCTGCAGGTCTCGAGGCCCAACCTGTGAGCTCGCTCCACCCGTGCCAGTGAGTGACTGACTGAGTAACTGACTGAGTGACTGAGTGACTGACTGACTGAGTGACTGAGTGACTGACTGAGTGACTGACTGACTGAGTGACTGACTGAGTGACTGACTGACTGACTGAGTGCCCCAGTCACCTGCAGGTCTCGAGGCCCAGCCTGTGAGCTCGCTCCACCCGTGCCAGTGAGTGACTGAGTGACTGACTGGATGAGTGACTGACTGAGTGACTGAGTGAGTGACTGACTGAGTGACTGAGTGAGTGAGTGACTGACTGACTGAGTGACTGGCTGACTGAGTGACTGAGTGAGTGACTGACTGAGTGCCTGAGTGCCCCAGTCACCTGCAGGTCTCGAGGCCCAGCCTGTGAGCTCGCTCCACCCGTGCCAGTGACTGACTGACTGAGTAACTGACTGAGTGACTGAGTGACTGACTGACTGAGTGACTGACTCAGTGACTGGCTGACTGACTGACTGACTGACTGACTGAGTGAGTGACTGAGTGCCCCAGTCACCTGCAGGTCTCGAGGCCAGCCTGTGAGCTCGCTCCACACGTGCCAGTGAGTGACTGAGTGAGTGACTGACTGAGTGACTGAGTGACTGAGTGAGTGACTGAGTGACTGACTGAATGACTGAGTGACTGGCTGACTGACTGAGTGAGTGACTGACTGAGTGAGTGACTGAGTGACTGAGTGACTGACTGAGTGCCCCAGTCACCTGCAGGTCTCGAGGCCCAGCCGGTGAGCTCGCTCCACCCGTGCCAGTGAGTGACTGACTGAGTGACTGAATGACTGGGTGACTGACTGACTGAGTGACTGACTGAGTGAGTGACTGACTGAGTGACTGAGTGACTGGCTGACTGACTGAGTGAGTGACTGACTGAGTGACTGACTGGGTGACTGACTGACTGACTGAGTGACTGAGTGCCCCAGTCACCTGCAGGTCTCGAGGCCCAGCCTGTGAGCTCGCTCCACCCGTGCCAGTGAGTGAATGACTGAGTGACTGACTGAGTGAGTGACTGACTGAGTGACTGAGTGACTGGCTGACTGACTGAGTGAGTGAGTGAGTGCCCCAGTCACCTGCAGGTCTCGAGGCCCAGCCTGTGAGCTCGCTAAACCCGTGCCAGTGAGTGAATGAGTGACTGAGTGACTGAGTGAGTGACTGACTGACTGAGTGACTGACTGAGTGACTGACTGACTGAGTGACTGACTGAGTGACTGACTGACTGACTGAGTGCCCCAGTCACCTGCCGGTCTCGAGGCCCAGCCTGTGAGCTCGCTCCACCCGTGCCAGTGAGTGACTGAGTGACTGACTGGATGAGTGACTGACTGAGTGACTGAGTGAGTGACTGACTGAGTGACTGAGCGAGTGAGTGACTGACTGACTGAGTGACTGGCTGACTGAGTGACTGAGTGAGTGACTGACTGAGTGCCTGAGTGCCCCAGTCACCTGCAGGTCTCGAGGCCCAGCCTGTGAGCTCGCTCCACCCGTGCCAGTGACTGACTGACTGAGTAACTGACTGAGTGACTGAGTGACTGACTGACTGAGTGGCTGACTGAGTGACTGACTGAGTGACTGAGTGACTGACTGAGTGACTGACTGACTGAGTGCCCCAGTCACCTGCAGGTCTCGAGGCCCAGCCTGTGAGCTCGCTCCACCCGTGCCAGTGAGTGACTGACTGAGTGACTGAATGACTGGGTGACTGACTGACTGACTGAGTGACTGACTGAGTGAGTGACTGACTGAGTGACTGAGTGACTGGGTGAGTGACTGAGTGACTGACTGACTGAGTGACTGACTGAGTGAGTGACTGACTGAGTGACTGAGTGCCCCAGTCACCTGCAGGTCTCGAGGCCCAGCCTGTGAGCTCGCTCCACACGTGCCAGTGAGTGACTGACTGAGTGACTGACTGACTGGCTGACTGAGTGACTGACTGAGTGACTGACTGAGTGACTGACTGACTGAGTGAGTGACTGACTGACTGAGTGAGTGCCCCAGTCACCTGCAGGTCTCGAGGCCCAGCCTGTGAGCTCGCTCCACCCGTGCCAGTGAGTGACTGACTGAGTAACTGACTGAGTGACTGAGTGACTGACTGACTGAGTGACTGCCTGAGTGACTGACTGAGTGACTGAGTGACTGACTGAGTGACTGACTGACTGAGTGACTGACTGAGTGACTGACTGACTGAGTGCCCCAGTCACCTGCAGGTCTCGAGGCCCAGCCTGTGAGCTCGCTCCACCCGTGCCAGTGAGTGACTGAGTGACTGACTGGATGACTGACTGACTGAGTGACTGGCTGACTGAGTGACTGAGTGAGTGACTGACTGAGTGCCTGAGTGCCCCAGTCACCTGCAGGTCTCGAGGCCCAACCTGTGAGCTCGCTCCACCCGTGCCAGTGAGTGACTGACTGAGTAACTGACTGAGTGACTGAGTGACTGACTGACTGAGTGACTGAGTGACTGACTGAGTGACTGACTGACTGAGTGACTGACTGAGTGACTGACTGACTGACTGAGTGCCCCAGTCACCTGCAGGTCTCGAGGCCCAGCCTGTGAGCTCGCTCCACCCGTGCCAGTGAGTGACTGAGTGACTGACTGGATGAGTGACTGACTGAGTGACTGAGTGAGTGACTGACTGAGTGACTGAGTGAGTGAGTGACTGACTGACTGAGTGACTGGCTGACTGAGTGACTGAGTGAGTGACTGACTGAGTGCCTGAGTGCCCCAGTCACCTGCAGGTCTCGAGGCCCAGCCTGTGAGCTCGCTCCACCCGTGCCAGTGACTGACTGACTGAGTAACTGACTGAGTGACTGAGTGACTGACTGACTGAGTGACTGACTGAGTGACTGGCTGACTGACTGACTGACTGACTGAGTGAGTGACTGAGTGCCCCAGTCACCTGCAGGTCTCGAGGCCAGCCTGTGAGCTCGCTCCACACGTGCCAGTGAGTGACTGAGTGAGTGACTGACTGAGTGACTGAGTGACTGAGTGAGTGACTGAGTGACTGACTGAATGACTGAGTGACTGGCTGACTGACTGAGTGAGTGACTGACTGAGTGAGTGACTGAGTGACTGAGTGACTGACTGAGTGCCCCAGTCACCTGCAGGTCTCGAGGCCCAGCCGGTGAGCTCGCTCCACCCGTGCCAGTGAGTGACTGACTGAGTGACTGAATGACTGGGTGACTGACTGACTGAGTGACTGACTGAGTGAGTGACTGACTGAGTGACTGAGTGACTGGCTGACTGACTGAGTGAGTGACTGACTGAGTGACTGACTGGGTGACTGACTGACTGACTGAGTGACTGAGTGCCCCAGTCACCTGCAGGTCTCGAGGCCCAGCCTGTGAGCTCGCTCCACCCGTGCCAGTGAGTGAATGACTGAGTGACTGACTGAGTGAGTGACTGACTGAGTGACTGAGTGACTGGCTGACTGACTGAGTGAGTGAGTGAGTGCCCCAGTCACCTGAAGGTCTCGAGGCCCAGCCTGTGAGCTCGCTAAACCCGTGCCAGTGAGTGAATGAGTGACTGAGTGACTGAGTGAGTGACTGACTGACTGAGTGACTGACTGAGTGACTGACTGACTGACTGAGTGACTGTGTGACTGGCTGACTGAGTGACTGACTGAGTGACTGAGTGACTGACTGAGTGAGTGCCCCAGTCACCTGCAGGTCTCGAGGCCCAGCCTGTGAGCTCGCTCCACCCGTGCCAGTGAGTGACTGAGTGACTGGCTGACTGAGTGAGTGACTGACTGAGTGACTGACTGAGTGCCTGAGTGAGTGCCCCAGTCACCTGCAGGTCTCGAGGCCCAGCCGGTGAGCTCGCTCCACCCGTGCCAGTGAGTGAGTGACTGACTGACTGACTGAGTGACTGACTGAGTGAGTGACTGATTGACTGAGTGACTGAGTGACTGACTGACTGAGTGACTGACTGACTGAGTGAGTGACTGACTGAGTGCCCCAGTCACCTGCAGGTCTCGAGGCCCAGCCGGTGAGCTCGCTCCACACGTGGCAGTGAGTGACTGACTGACTGGCTGACTGACTGACTGAGTGACTGAGTGACTGACTGACTGAGTGACTGACTGACTGAGTGAGTGACTGACTGAGTGACTGAGTGACTGAGTGAGTGACTGACTGACTGAGTGACTGAGTGACTGAGTGAGTGACTGACTGACGGAGTGCCCCAGTCACCTGCAGGTCTCGAGGCCCAGCCTGTGAGCTCGCTCCACCCGTGCCAGTGAGTGACTGACTGAGTGACTGAATGACTGGGTGACTGACTGACTGACTGAGTGAGTGACTGACTGAGTGAGTGACTGACTGAGTGACTGAGTGCCCCAGTCACCTGCAGGTCTCGAGGCCCAGCCTGTGAGCTCGCTCCACACGTGCCAGTGAGTGACTGACTGAGTGACTGACTGACTGGCTGACTGAGTGACTGACTGAGTGACTGACTGAGTGACTGACTGACTGAGTGAGTGACTGACTGACTGAGTGAGTGCCCCAGTCACCTGCAGGTCTCGAGGCCCAACCTGTGAGCTCGCTCCACCCGTGCCAGTGAGTGACTGACTGAGTAACTGACTGAGTGACTGAGTGACTGACTGACTGAGTGACTGCCTGAGTGACTGACTGAGTGACTGAGTGACTGACTGAGTGACTGACTGACTGAGTGACTGACTGAGTGACTGACTGACTGACTGAGTGCCCCAGTCACCTGCCGGTCTCGAGGCCCAGCCTGTGAGCTCGCTCCACCCGTGCCAGTGAGTGACTGAGTGACTGACTGGATGAGTGACTGACTGAGTGACTGAGTGAGTGACTGACTGAGTGACTGAGCGAGTAAGTGACTGACTGACTGAGTGACTGGCTGACTGAGTGACTGAGTGAGTGACTGACTGAGTGCCTGAGTGCCCCAGTCACCTGCAGGTCTCGAGGCCCAGCCTGTGAGCTCGCTCCACCCGTGCCAGTGACTGACTGACTGAGTAACTGACTGAGTGACTGAGTGACTGACTGACTGAGTGACTGACTGAGTGACTGGCTGACTGACTGACTGAGTGAGTGACTGAGTGACTGACTGAGTGAGTGACTGAGTGCCCCAGTCACCTGCAGGTCTCGAGGCCCAGCCTGTGAGCTCGCTCCACCCGTGCCAGTGAGTGACTGAGTGACTGAGTGACTGACTGAGTGTCTGACTGATTGACTGAGTGACTGGCTGACTGACTGACTGAGTGAGTGACTGACTGAGTGCCTGAGTGACTGAGTGACTGAGTGAGTGACTGAGTGCCCCAGTCACCTGCAGATCTCGAGGCCCAGCCTGTGAGCTCGCTCCACCCGTGCCAGTGAGTGACTGACTGACTGACTGAGTGAGTGAGTGACTGACTGACTGAGTGACTGACTGAGTGACTGACTGACTGAGTGACTGACTGACTGGGTGCCCCAGTCACCTGCAGGTCTCGAGGCCCAGCCTGTGAGCTCGCTCCACCCGTGCCAGTGAGTGACTGACTGAGTGACTGAGTGAGTGACTGACTGACTGACTGAGTGACTGACTGACTGAGTGACTGACTGACTGGGTGCCCCAGTCACCTGCAGGTCTCGAGGCCCAGCCTGTGAGCTCGCTCCACCCGTGCCAGTGACTGAGTGAGTGACTGACTGAGTGACTGAGTGACTGGCTGACTGAGTGACTGACTGAGTGACTGACTGACTGAGTGACTGAGTGCCCCAGTCACCTGCAGGTCTCGAGGCCCAGCCTGTGAGCTCGCTCCACCCGTGCCAGTGAGTGACTGACTGAGTGACTGACTGAGTGACTGACTGAGTGACTGACTGAGTGAGTGACTGAGTGACTGAGTGACTGACTGACTGAGTGACTGACTGAATGACTGACTGAGTGCCCCAGTCACCTGCAGGTCTCGAGGCCCAGCCTGTGAGCTCGCTCCACCCGTGCCAGTGAGTGACTGAGTGACTGAGTGACTGAGTGACTGACTGACTGACTGAGTGACTGACTGAGTGACTGACTGGGTGACTGACTGAGTGACTGACTGAGTGACTGAGTGCCCCAGTCACCTGCAGGTCTCGAGGCCCAGCCTGTGAGCTCGCTCCACCCGTGCCAGTGAGTGACTGAGTGACTGACTGAGTGAGTGACTGACTGAGTGACTGACTGAGTGAGTGACTGAGTGAGTGACTGAGTGACTGACTAAGTGACTGAGTGAGTGCCCCAGTCACCTGCAGGTCTCGAGGCCCAACCTGTGAGCTCGCTCCACCTGTGTCAGTGAGTGACTGAGTGAGTGACTGAGTGACTGACTGAGTGAGTGACTGACTGACTGAGTGACTGACTGAGTGACTGACTGACTGAGTGACTGAGTGCCCCAGTCACCTGCAGGTCTCGAGGCCCAGCCGGTGAGCTCGCTCCACACGTGCCAGTGAGTGACTGACTGACTGACTGACTGGCTGACTGAGTGACTGACTGACTGAGTGACTGACTGACTGAGTGAGTGACTGACTGAGTGACTGAGTGACTGAGTGAGTGACTGACTGACTGAGTGACTGAGTGACTGAGTGAGTGACTGACTGACTGAGTGCCCCAGTCACCTGCAGGTCTCGAGGCCCAGCCTGTGAGCTCGCTCCACCCGTGCCAGTGAGTGACTGACTGAGTGACTGAATGACTGGGTGACTGACTGACTGACTGAGTGACTGACTGAGTGAGTGACTGACTGAGTGACTGAGTGACTGGGTGAGTGACTGAGTGACTGACTGACTGAGTGACTGACTGAGTGAGTGACTGACTGAGTGACTGAGTGCCCCAGTCACCTGCAGGTCTCGAGGCCCAGCCTGTGAGCTCGCTCCACACGTGCCAGTGAGTGACTGACTGAGTGACTGACTGACTGGCTGACTGAGTGACTGACTGAGTGACTGACTGAGTGACTGACTGAGTGACTGACTGACTGAGTGAGTGACTGACTGACTGAGTGAGTGAGTGACTGACTGAGTGCCCCAGTCACCTGCAGGTCTCGAGGCCCAGCCTGTGAGCTCGCTCCACCCGTGCCAGTGAGTGACTGACTGAGTAACTGACTGACTGACTGAGTGACTGCCTGAGTGACTGACTGAGTGACTGAGTGACTGACTGAGTGACTGACTGACTGAGTGACTGACTGAGTGACTGACTGAGTGACTGACTGACTGAGTGCCCCAGTCACCTGCAGGTCTCGAGGCCCAGCCTGTGAGCTCGCTCCACCCGTGCCAGTGAGTGACTGAGTGACTGACTGGATGACTGACTGACTGAGTGACTGGCTGACTGAGTGACTGAGTGAGTGACTGACTGAGTGCCTGAGTGCCCCAGTCACCTGCAGGTCTCGAGGCCCAGCCTGTGAGCTCGCTCCACCCGTGCCAGTGACTGACTGACTGAGTAACTGACTGAGTGACTGAGTGACTGACTGACTGAGTGACTGACTGAGTGACTGGCTGACTGACTGACTGAGTGACTGACTGAGTGAGTGACTGAGTGCCCCAGTCACCTGCAGGTCTCAAGGCCCAGCCTGTGAGCTCGCTCCACCCGTGCCAGTGAGTGACTGAGTGACTGAGTGACTGACTGAGTGTCTGACTGATTGACTGAGTGACTGGCTGACTGACTGACTGACTGAGTGCCTGAGTGACTGAGTGACTGAGTGAGTGACTGGGTGACTGACTGAGTGACTGACTGACTGAGTGCCCCAGTCACCTGCAGGTCTCGAGGCCCAGCCTGTGAGCTCGCTCCACCCGTGCCAGTGAGTGACTGAGTGACTGAGTGACTGACTGAGTGTCTGACTGATTGACTGAGTGACTGGCTGACTGGCTGACTGAGTGAGTGACTGACTGAGTGCCTGAGTGACTGAGTGACTGAGTGACTGACTGACTGACTGGGTGCCCCAGTCACCTGCAGGTCTCGAGGCCCAGCCGGTGAGCTCGCTCCACCCGTGCCAGTGACTGACTGACTGAGTGACTGAGTGAGTGAATGACTGACTGAGTGACTGACTGAGTGACTGACTGAGTGACTGACTGACTGGGTGCCCCAGTCACCTGCAGGTCTCGAGGCCCAGCCTGTGAGCTCGCTCCACCCGTGCCAGTGAGTGACTGACTGAGTGACTGAGTGAGTGACTGAGTGACTGAGTGACTGAGTGACTGACTGAGTGACTGACTGAGTGAGTGCCCCAGTCACCTGCAGGTCTCGAGGCCCAGCCTGTGAGCTCGCTCCACACGTGCCAGTGAGTGACTGAGTGAGTGAGTGACTGAGTGACTGAGTGACTGAGTGACTGACTGACTGACTGAGTGACTGACTGAGTGACTGAGTGACTGAGTGACTGACTGAGTGACTGAGTGACTGACTGAGTGCCCCAGTCACCTGCAGGTCTCGAGGCCCAGCCGGTGAGCTCGCTCCACACGTGCCAGTGAGTGACTGAGTGAGTGACTGGGTGACTGACTGAGTGACTGACTGAGTGCCCCAGTCACCTGCAGGTCTCGAGGCCCAGCCGGTGAGCTCGCTCCACCCGTGCCAGTGAGTGACTGACTGAGTGACTGACTGGGTGACTGACTGAGTGACTGACTGACTGACTGAGTGACTGACTGACTGAGTGACTGACTGACTGAGTGAGTGACTGACTGAGTGAGTGACTGAGTGAGTGACTGAGTGCCCCAGTCACCTGCAGGTCTCGAGGCCCAGCCGGTGAGCTCGCTCCACCCGTGCCAGTGAGTGACTGAGTGAGTGACTGGGTGACTGACTGAGTGACTGACTGAGTGACTGAGTGACTGACTGAGTGACTGACTGAGTGCCCCAGTCACCTGCAGGTCTCGAGGCCCAGCCTGTGAGCTCGCTCCACCCGTGCCAGTGAGTGACTGAGTGAATGAGTGACTGACTGAGTGACTGAGTGAGTGACTGACTGAGTGAGTGACTGAGTGAGTGACTGACTGACTGGGTGCCCCAGTCACCTGCAGGTCTCGAGGCCCAGCCTTTGAGCTCGCTCCACCCGTGCCAGTGAGTGACTGAGTGAATGAGTGACTGACTGAGTGACTGAGTGAGTGACTGAGTGACTGACTGACTGACTGAGTGACTGAGTGACTGAGTGCCCCAGTCACCTGCAGGTCTCGAGGCCCAGCCTGTGAGCTCGCTCCACCCGTGCCAGTGAGTGACTGAGTGAATGAGTGACTGACTGAGTGACTGAGTGAGTGACTGACTGAGTGAGTGACTGAGTGAGTGACTGACTGACTGGGTGCCCCAGTCACCTGCAGGTCTCGAGGCCCAGCCTGTGAGCTCGCTCCACCCGTGCCAGTGAGTGACTGAGTGAATGAGTGACTGACTGAGTGACTGAGTGAGTGACTGAGTGACTGACTGACTGACTGAGTGACTGAGTGACTGAGTGCCCCAGTCACCTGCAGGTCTCGAGGCCCAGCCTGTGAGCTCGCTCCACCCGTGCCAGTGAGTGACTGAGTGAATGAGTGACTGACTGAGTGACTGAGTGAGTGACTGACTGAGTGAGTGACTGAGTGAGTGACTGACTGACTGGGTGCCCCAGTCACCTGCAGGTCTCGAGGCCCAGCCTGTGAGCTCGCTCCACCCGTGCCAGTGAGTGACTGAGTGAATGAGTGACTGACTGAGTGACTGAGTGAGTGACTGAGTGACTGACTGACTGACTGAGTGACTGAGTGACTGAGTGCCCCAGTCACCTGCAGGTCTCGAGGCCCAGCCTGTGAGCTCGCTCCACCCGTGCCAGTGAGTGACTGAGTGAATGAGTGACTGACTGAGTGACTGAGTGAGTGACTGACTGAGTGAGTGACTGAGTGAGTGACTGACTGACTGGGTGCCCCAGTCACCTGCAGGTCTCGAGGCCCAGCCGGTGAGCTCGCTCCACCCGTGCCAGTGAGTGACTGACTGACTGAGTGAGTGACTGAGTGACTGAGTGACTGACTGAGTGCCCCAGTCACCTGCAGGTCTCGAGGCCCAGCCGGTGAGCTCGCTCCACCCGTGCCAGTGAGTGACTGAGTGACTGAGTGACTGACTGAGTGACTGAGTGAGTGACTGACTGAGTGACTGACTGAGTGACTGAGTGACTGACTGACTGAGTGATTGACTGAGTGACTGCCTGAGTGACTGACTGAGTGACTGACTGAGTGACTGAGTGAGTGACTGACTGAGTGACTGACTGAGTGACTGAGTGACTGACTGAGTGAGTGACTGACTGAGTGACTGACTGAGTGACTGAGTGACTGAGTGACTGACTGAGTGACTGACTGAGTGACTGAGTGACTGACTGGGTGCCCCAGTCACCTGCAGGTCTCGAGGCCCAGCCGGTGAGCTCGCTCCACCCGTGCCAGTGAGTGAATGAGTGACTGAGTGACTGAGTGACTGACTGAGTGACTGAGTGACTGACTGGGTGCCCCAGTCACCTGCAGGTCTCGAGGCCCAGCCGGTGAGCTCGCTCCACCCGTGCCAGTGAGTGACTGAGTGACTGAGTGACTGCCTGAGTGACTGACTGACTGACTGAGTGACTGACTGAGTGACTGAGTGACTGACTGGGTGCCCCAGTCACCTGCAGGTCTCGAGGCCCAGCCGGTGAGCTCGCTCCACCCGTGCCAGTGAGTGACTGAGTGACTGAGTGACTGCCTGAGTGACTGACTGACTGACTGAGTGACTGACTGAGTGACTGAGTGACTGACTGGGTGCCCCAGTCACCTGCAGGTCTCGAGGCCCAGCCGGTGAGCTCGCTCCACCCGTGCCAGTGAGTGAGTGACTGGGTGACTGACTGAGTGACTGAGTGAGTGACTGACTGGGTGCCCCAGTCACCTGCAGGTCTCGAGGCCCAGCCGGTGAGCTCGCTCCACCCGTGCCAGTGAGTGACTGAGTGAGTGACTGACTGGGTGCCCCAGTCACCTGCAGGTCTCGAGGCCCAGCCGGTGAGCTCGCTCCACCCGTGCCAGTGAGTGAGTGACTGACTGAGTGACTGACTGACTGAGTGACTGACTGACTGAGTGACTGACTGAGTGACTGACTGAGTGCCCCAGTCACCTGCAGGTCTCGAGGCCCAGCCGGTGAGCTCGCTCCACCCGTGCCAGTGAGTGACTGAGTGAGTGACTGACTGAGTGAGTGACTGACTGACTGACTGGGTGACTGACTGAGTGAGTGACTGGGTGCCCCAGTCACCTGCAGGTCTCGAGGCCCAGCCGGTGAGCTCGCTCCACCCGTGCCAGTGACTGAGTGACTGAATGACTGACTGACTGAGTGACTGACTGGGTGCCCCAGTCACCTGCAGGTCTCGAGGCCCAGCCTGTGAGCTCGCTCCACCCGTGCCAGGCTCGCCAGCTGCGCTCCCACCGCCCGGCACTCGGCCTCGGCCTCACTGGGCAGGAGCGAGTAGCGGCCACGGGACCCCTCCACGTGGAACACTCCGGCCACGCGGCATCGCGACACCGCTGGGGACAACAACAACAACAACAACAACCGCGTGAACAACAACAACAACAACAACCACGTGAACATCAACAACAACCACGTGAACAACAACAACAACTTCAACAACAACAACAACAACCACGTGAACAACAACAACAACATCAACAACAACAACAACGTGAACATCAACAACAACATCAACAACAACAACCACGTGAACATCAACAACAACAACAACGTGAACATCAACAACATCAACAACAACAACCGCGTGAACATCAACAACAACTACCGCGTGAACAACGACAACAACAACAACCACGTGAACATCAACAACAACAACAACCACGTGAACATCAACAAAAACAACCGCGTGAACGTCAACAACAACATCAACAACAACCACGTGAACATCAACAACAACAACCACGTGAACATCAACAACAACAACAACGTGAACATCAACAACATCAACAACAACAACCGCGTGAACATCAACAACAACAACAACAACAACCGCGTGAACATCAACAACAACAACCACGTGAACATCAACAATAACAACCGCGTGAACATCAACAACAACATCAACAACAACCACGTGAACATCAACAAAAACAACCGCGTGAACATCAACAAAAACAACCGCGTGAACATCAACAAAAACAACAACAACAACCGCGTGAACATCAACAACAACAACAAGAACAACAACAACAACCGCGTGAACATCGACATCAACAACAACAACCGCGTGAACAGCAACAACAACAACCGCGTGAACATCAACAAAAACAACAACAACCGCGTGAACATCAACAAAAACAACAACAACAACCGCGTGAACATCAACAACAACAACGTGAACATCAACAACATCAACAACAACAACCGCGTGAACATCAACAACAACATCAACAACAACCACGTGAACATCAACAAAAACAACCGCGTGAACATCAACAAAAACAACAACAACAACCGCGTGAACATCAACAACAACAACAAGAACAACAACAACCGCGTGAACATCGACATCAACAAAAACAACCGCGTGAACATCAACAACAACAAGAACACCAACAACAACAACCACGTGAACATCGACATCAACAACAACAACCGCGTGAACAGCAACAACAACAACCGCGTGAACATCAACAACAACATCAACAACAACAACAACATCAACAACAACCACGTGAACAGCAACAACAACAACCGCGTGAACATCAACAACAACATCAACAACAACCGCGTGAACATCAACAAAAACAACAACAACAACCGCGTGAACATCGACATCAACAACAAGAACAAAAACAACAACAACCGCGTGAACATCAACAACAACAACAACCGCGTGAACATCAACAACAACATCAACAACAACCGCGTGAACATCAACAAAAACAACCGCGTGAACATCAACAAAAACAACAACAACCGCGTGAACATCAACAACAACATCAACAACAACCGCGTGAACATCAACAAAAACAACCGCGTGAACATCAACAAAAACAACCACGTGAACATCAACAAAAACAACAACAACAACAACCGCGTGAACATCAACAACAACAACAAGAACAACAACAACCGCGTGAACATCGACATCAACAAAAACAACCGCGTGAACATCAACAACAACAAGAACACCAACAACAACCGCGTGAACATCGACATCAACAACAACAACCGCGTGAACAGCAACAACAACAACCGCGTGAACATCAACAACAACATCAACAACAACCACGTGAACAGCAACAACAACAACCGCGTGAACATCAACAACATCAACAACAAGAACCGCGTGAACATCAACATCAACAACAAGAACAAAAACAACAACAACCGCGTGAACATCAACAACAACATCAACAACAGCCGCGTGAACATCAACAAAAACAACCGCGTGAACATCAACAAAAACAACAACAACCGCGTGAACATCAACAAAAACAACAATAACAACCGCGTGAACATCAACAACAACAACAACAACAACAACAACATCAACAACAACAACCACGTGAACATCAACAACAACAACAACATCAACAACAACCACGTGAACAGCAACAACAACAACCGCGTGAACATCAACAACAACATCAACAACAACCGCGTGAACATCAACAAAAACAACAACAACAACAACCGCGTGAACATCGACATCAACAACAAGAACAAAAACAACAACAACCGCGTGAACATCAACAACAACAACAACAACCGCGTGAACATCAACAACAACAACAACCGCGTGAACATCAACAACAACATCAACAACAACCGCGTGAACATCAACAAAAACAACCGCGTGAACATCAACAAAAACAACAACAACAACCGCGTGAACATCAACAATAACAACCGCGTGAACATCAACAACAACATCAACAACAACAACCACGTGAACATCAACAACAACAACAACATCAACAACAACCACGTGAACATCAACAACAACAACAACCGCGTGAACGACGCAAACAACAACCACATGAACAACCACCGCATGCACAAACACCGCGTGAACATCAACAACAACATCAACAACAACCACGTGAACATCAACAAAAACAACCGCGTGAACATCAACAAAAACAACAACAACCGCGTGAACATCAACAATAACAACCGCGTGAACATCAACAACAACAACAACATCAACAACAACAACCACGTGAACATCAACAACAACAACCGCGTGAACATCAACAACAACATCAACAACAACCGCGTGAACATCAACAAAAACAACCGCGTGAACATCAACAAAAACAACAACAACCGCGTGAACATCAACAATAACAACCGCGTGAACATCAACAACAACAACATCAACAACAACAACCACGTGAACATCAACAACAACAACAACATCAACAACAACCACGTGAACATCAACAACAACAACAACAACCGCGTGAACGACGCAAACAACAACCACATGAACAACCACCGCATGCACAAACACCGCGTGAACATCAACAACAACATCAACAACAACCACGTGAACATCAACAAAAACAACCGCGTGAACATCAACAAAAACAACCGCGTGAACATCAACAAAAACAACAACAACAACCGCGTGAACATCGACATCAACAACAAGAACAAAAACATCAACAACAACCGCGTGAACATCGACATCAACAACAACAACCGCGTGAACATCAACAACAACAACCGCGTGAACATCAACAACAACAACCACGTGAACATCAACAATAACAACCGCGTGAACATCAACAACAACAACAACATCAACAACAACAACCGCGTGAACACCAACAACAACAACCACGTGAACATCAACAAGAACAACAACAACAACAACCGCGTGAACATCAAGAACAACAACCACGTGAACAACCACCGCATGCACAAACACCGCGTGAACAACAACAATAACCACTAGATGAACAATATGAACAACAACCACATTAACCACAATCCACCACGAACCACCACCGCGTGACCAACCACCACGTGACCAACGACCACGTGACCCGAGGGGTGTCACTACAACTCAGACACGTGTGTGTGTGAGTGTGTGGTGTGTGTGAGTGAGTGTGAGTGAGTGTGTGTGTGGTGTGTGTGAGTGTGTGTGTGAGTGTGTGTGTGAGTGTGTGTGTGAGAGTGTGTGTGAGTGTGAGTGAGCCGTGTGTGAGTGTGTGTGTGAGTGTGTGTGTGAGAGTGTGAGTGTGTGTGAGTGAGCCGTGTGTGTGTGTGTGAGTGTGTGTGTGAGAGTGTGTGTGTGAGAGTGTGTGTGTGTGAGTGTGTGTGAGTGTGTGTGAGTGAGCCGTGTGTGTGTGTGTGTGAGAGTGTGTGTGTGAGTGTGTGTGTGAGTGTGTGTGTGTGAGCCGTGTGTGTGTGTGTGAGAGTGAGTGTGTGAGAGAGTGTGTGTGTGTGAGCCGTGTGTGTGAGTGAGTGTGTGTGTGAGAGTGTGAGTGTGTGTGTGTGAGAGTGTGAGTGTGTGTGTGTGAGTGAGCCGTGTGTATGTGAGTGAGTCGTGTGTGTGTGAGTGTGTGTGTGTGAGTGAGTGTGTGTGAGTGTGTGTGTGAGTGTGTGTGTGAGAGTGAGTGTGTGAGTGTGTGTGT
The DNA here is from genome assembly GCF_048934315.1 of Petromyzon marinus. Classification (NCBI taxonomy): domain Eukaryota; kingdom Metazoa; phylum Chordata; class Hyperoartia; order Petromyzontiformes; family Petromyzontidae; genus Petromyzon; species Petromyzon marinus. The sequence continues at coordinate 9,080,411 of NC_133746.1, forward strand.
GAGCCGTGTGTGTGAGTGTGTGTGTGAGTGTGTGTGTGAGGGTGAGTGTGTGAGTGAGTGTGTGAGTGTGTGAGAGTGAGTGTGTGTGAGTGTGTGAGTGTGTGTGTGAGTGTGTGAGAGTGAGTGTGTGTGAGTGTGTGTGAGTGAGCCGTGTGTGAGTGAGCCGTGTGTGTGTGAGTGTGTGTGAGTGTGTGTGAGTGTGTGTGAGTGAGCCGTGTGTGTGTGAGCCGTGTGAGAGTGTGTGTGTGAGTGAGCCGTGTGTGTGTGAGTGAGTGTGTGAGTGAGTGTGTGAGTGAGTGTGTGAGTGAGTGTGAGTGTGTGTGAGTGTGTGTGAGTGAGCCGTGTATGTGTGAGAGTGAGCCGTGTTCTTTCACCTGATGAAGGCTGCTTGTGTTGTGGCCGAAACGTCGTGAGAATTTTATTGTCTTATTTTATTCTCATTCTACGTGGTGGTGGTGACTTTGCCGAAAGAACCAAAGAAGATGAATCCTTGCAGTCACGAAAGCTTCAAATCGAAACTTAGTGATCACTCCTTCATTTTTGGGGTGAGATTCATCAGCCAGATCCAAAGCTCCCCCTAAATTGGTTGAGAAGCACTCTTTGAGGCACTTCAGCACTCAGGCATTTACTAAATGATGTGCTTCACTCGGATATTGACAAGGTCTGTGATATATCCCCAACCTGACTACGGCTTGGGAGACCTTCAGGTACACGTTTCTCCAAATTCTTAACAAACATGCTCCGTTGGTTAGATTTAAAACCTTAAGGCAACCGCCCACCATGGTTTGATCCTTTTGATTACAAAGCTCATGAAAACTCGGGGACAAGGCTTGGGCACGTGCTCAGAAAAGTAATTTGGTCAATGACTGGCTAGAATACAGGATTTTTAAGGAATAGATGCGTCAAAAAAAAAATACGGCATGCAAAAAGATGCCCAACTTTTCCTCCGCTCTCCTGGAATCACGTGGGAATGCCAGGATTTTCTGGAAAACAATCAAATGCATCGACAAAGCATCCAAAACAGAAAATCTGCCCTTTGAGCTTCACCGAAACGGGGAATATCTCTCAGGTGGCAAAAAAATAGTTGACAATTTTCAACCTTAATTTTTCTGAAGCTGGTAATCTTTTTGATAATGTATTGGGAGTCACCCCTGCTCATGCAAATTCCTACACCCCTGTCCGAACATTAAACGAATTTAGTTTCCAGCCAATCCACGAAAGTAATGTTCTGAAACAACTGTCCTACCTCAAAAGGGTCCTCCTCTACCGGAGCAGATAGTTTTCCCGTCTTTGCTCTTACTAACTGTTGGTCACCTAATATACAAACCTACAGCCCATTATTTCAACCTGTCCATCAAAGAAGCATCAGTTCCTCTAGAATGGAAACATTCCTATGCCCGTCCACTTCACAAAGGGGGCCCTAAAGATGATCCAAATAACTACCGACCTATCTCAATTTTGTCCCCGTTGCTGAAAATGTTTGAAAAATTATTGACCTACCAAATTAGCAGTTTCCTGTCCACCAATAATCTACTCACATCCAAAACTAATCTGGGTTCCGAAAAAAATACAGCACCACATCTGCTGCGTTAGACTTTGTTCGTGTTGTAGTACGGAGTTAGACTGATGGCCTTAATCTAAGTTGTCTTGTGGTTGTTGTTGTTAAAGTTGTGGTTGTTGTTGTTGTTATTAAAGTTGTGGTTGTGGTTGTTGTTGTTGTTGTTATTAAAGTTGTGGTTGTTGTTGTTGTTGTTATTAAAGTTGTGGTTGTGGTTGTTGTTGTTATTAAAGTTGTGGTTGTGGTTGTTGTTGTTATTAAAGTTGTGGTTGTTGTTGTTGTTATTAAAGTTGTGGTTGTTGTTGTTGTTATTAAAGTTGTGGTTATTGTTGTTGTTATTAAAGTTGTTGTTGTTGTTATTAAAGTGGTTGTTGTGGTTGTTGTTATTAAAGTTGTGGTTGTTGTTGTTATTAAAGTGGTTGTTGTTATTAAAGTGGTTGTTGTTATTAAAGTTGTGGTTGTGGTTGTTGTTGTTGTTATTAAAGTGGTTGTTGTTATTAAAGTTGTGGTTGTTGTTGTTGTTATTAAAGTTGTGGTTGTTGTTGTTGTTAAAGTTGTGGTTGTGGTTGTTGTTGTTTTTAAAGTTGTGGTTGTTGTTGTTATTAAAGTTGTGGTTGTGGTTGTTGTTATTAAAGTTGTGGTTGTTGTTGTTGTTGTTGTTTGACTTGTATCCCACTGGGATTTTTTTGGCCACAGCGTTGGTGGGTGTACACGGTGCTTTTTTTAAGGAATATTTTTTCCTGTTTTTTTTTTCCCATGGATTTTCTGTTTGTACAGTCACACATTAGTAGTAGTCACTTTAAGATGTTTTTCTTGTTCGTGTTTTTTAGTTTTTGTTTGTTGTGGTTGCACCACGATTCAAGAGCCGAATGGCTCACAGGGCTATACCAAAATAAATAAACTGAAACACACAGATACACACACACATACAGACACACAGACACACACACACAGACAAACAAAGATCCCCCGTATAGCCTTAACAGACTGTAGGGGCAAGTGCTGTTAGCGAGCACCTATGAAGGCCGGATCGGTACACGAGGGGGTGGGTGGCCAGCACCACGCCCGACCGCCTTTGTCTCCCTAGTGGCAATGTTTACACACCGCACCAGGTACTCATTTGAGGCTGAGTCGACCTAGGGGAGGCCCGGGACCGGTTCAAATAATCGTCACTGGTGTTGGCCGTGAGCGGGAATCGAACCCGGGTCGCCAGGTTCATAGCGCAGCGTAGCGCTAACCGCTACACTATCGCTCCCCACCTCACACACACACAGACACACACACATACAGACACACACACACAGACACACACACACAGACACACACAGACTCACACAGACAGCGCGCTAACCACTACACTACAATGCGTTACGCTTCCACGTGCGCGGGTCACGTGACAGATGTGACGTCACAGCTCACTTGCCGTGCAAAAAAAATTAATGCATTATTGAGCTCCCCCCAACCCCCGAAAAAAATTAAAAAGTGTATTTTTATAATTTGTGCATGGTGTACAGTCTGGAAAGTACCCGCATGGCAAATTTAAAGTTTGTTGCATGTCGGGAAGTACGCTAAACATGTTGAACAGACACGCACACAATCACAACTTTGACTTTTATATATATGTTATCAGAGTGTGTGTTTTTTTTGTGTTTGCATTTTGACTGCAAGTAGCGTGGTCAATGCAGTTAACATGATTCCTTGATAAAAAAAAGGTTTCAGTTTTGTTGGCGAAACCCCCCACCCCCCGCCCCCCTATTATTATATTTTGGTACTGGCAAAAAGAGGTCTCATAATGTAGAAACTTTCATTTTGAGATCAGCACACAAACTCAAGGTGAATAATCCACTACATCAATAACACCGCGTTGGAAAAATATACGTTCTTGCCCCTGGGGAGTTAAGTGTTACTTTCCTAATTGCTTACGCATCACAAGTACAGAGATTGGATGTTGTTATTATTATGATTATTATTATTCTCCACGAACCTTGCTTTTGGTGACCACAGCAGTGATAGTTTACTGTGTAGGAAGTCCCTCCTGGTTACTACACCACCAGCACCAGCAGTGATAGTTTACTGTGTAGGAAGCTTCTCCTGGTTACTACACCACCAGCACCAGCAGTGATAGTTTACTGTGTAGGAAGCTGTTCCTGGTTACTACACCAGCAGCACCAGCAGTGATAGTTTACTGTGTAGGAAGCCGTTCCTGGTTACTACACCACCAGCACCAGCAGTGATAGTTTACTGTGTAGGAAGTCCCTCCTGGTTACTACACCACCAGCACCAGCAGTGATAGTTTACTGTGTAGGGAGCCCTCCTGGTTACTACACCAGCAGCACCAGCAGTGATAGTTTACTGTGTAGGAAGCCCTCCTGGTTACTACACCACCAGCACCAGCAGTGATAGTTTACTGTGTAGGAAGCTGTTCCTGGTTACTACACCACCAGCACCAGCAGTGATAGTTTACTGTGTAGGAAGCACCTCCTGGTTACTACACCAGCACCAGCAGTGATAGTTTACTGTGTAGGAAGTCCCTCCTGGTTACTACACCACCAGCACCAGCAGTGATAGTTTACTGTGTAGGAAGCTCATCCTGGTTACTACACCACCAGCACCAGCAGTGATAGTTTACTGTGTAGGAAGCCCTCCTGGTTACTACACCACCAGCACCAGCAGTGATAGTTTACTGTGTAGGAAGCTCTCCTGGTTACTACACCAGCACCAGCAGTGATAGTTTACTGTGTAGGAAGCCCTCCTGGTTACAACACCACCAGCACCAGCAGTGATAGTTTACTGTGTAGGAAGCTCCTGGTTACTACACCAGCACCAGCAGTGATAGTTTACTGTGTAGGAAGCTGTTCCTGGTTACTACACCACCAGCACCAGCAGTGATAGTTTACTGTGTAGGAAGCTCTCCTGGTTACTACACCACCAGCACCAGCAGTGATAGTTTACTGTGTAGGAAGCTCTCCTGGTCACTACACCAGCACCAGCAGTGATAGTTTACTGTGTAGGAAGCCCTCCTGGTTACTACACCACCAGCACCAGCAGTGATAGTTTACTGTGTAGGAAGCACGTCCTGGTTACTACACCACCAGCACCAGCAGTGATAGTTTACTGTGTAGGAAGCTGTTCCTGGTTACTACACCACCAGCACCAGCAGTGATAGTTTACTGTGTAGGAAGCTTCTCCTGGTTACTACACCACCAGCACCAGCAGTGATAGTTTACTGTGTAGGAAGCCCTCCTGGTTACTACACCACCAGCACCAGCAGTGATAGTTTACTGTGTAGGAAGCACGTCCTGGTTACTACACCACCAGCACCAGCAGTGATAGTTTACTGTGTAGGAAGCTGTTCCTGGTTACTACACCAGCACCAGCAGTGATAGTTTACTGTGTAGGAAGCACGTCCTGGTTACTACACCACCAGCACCAGCAGTGATAGTTTACTGTGTAGGAAGCTTCTCCTGGTCACTACACCACCAGCACCAGCAGTGATAGTTTACTGTGTAGGAAGCTGTTCCTGGTTACTACACCAGCAGCACCAGCAGTGATAGTTTACTGTGTAGGAAGCTCTCCTGGTTACTACACCAGCAGCACCAGCAGTGATAGTTTACTGTGTAGGAAGCTTCTCCTGGTTACTACACCACCAGCACCAGCAGTGATAGTTTACTGTGTAGGAAGCTGTTCCTGGTTACTACACCAGCAGCACCAGCAGTGATAGTTTACTGTGTAGGAAGCCCTCCTGGTTACTACACCAGCAGCACCAGCAGTGATAGTTTACTGTGTAGGAAGCCCTCCTGGTTACTACACCACCAGCACCAGCAGTGATAGTTTACTGTGTAGGAAGCTGTTCCTGGTTACTACACCACCAGCACCAGCAGTGATAGTTTACTGTGTAGGAAGCTCTCCTGGTTACTACACCACCAGCACCAGCAGTGATAGTTTACTGTGTAGGAAGCCCTCCTGGTTACTACACCAGCAGCACCAGCAGTGATAGTTTACTGTGTAGGAAGCTCTCCTGGTTACTACACCACCAGCACCAGCAGTGATAGTTTACTGTGTAGGAAGTCCCTCCTGGTTACTACACCACCAGCACCAGCAGTGATAGTTTACTGTGTAGGAAGCACCTCCTGGTTACTACACCACCAGCACCAGCAGTGATAGTTTACTGTGTAGGAAGTCCCTCCTGGTTACTACACCACCAGCACCAGCAGTGATAGTTTACTGTGTAGGAAGCCCTCCTGGTTACTACACCACCAGCACCAGCAGTGATAGTTTACTGTGTAGGAAGCTTCTCCTGGTTACTACACCACCAGCACCAGCAGTGATAGTTTACTGTGTAGGAAGTCCCTCCTGGTTACAACACCAGCACCAGCAGTGATAGTTTACTGTGTAGGAAGCTTCTCCTGGTTACTACACCACCAGCACCAGCAGTGATAGTTTACTGTGTAGGAAGCTCATCCTGGTTACTACACCACCAGCACCAGCAGTGATAGTTTACTGTGTAGGAAGCCCCTCCTGGTCACTACACCACCAGCACCAGCAGTGATAGTTTACTGTGTAGGAAGCTGTTCCTGGTTACAACACCACCAGCACCAGCAGTGATAGTTTACTGTGTAGGAAGCACGTCCTGGTTACTACACCACCAGCACCAGCAGTGATAGTTTACTGTGTAGGAAGCTCTCCTGGTTACTACACCACCAGCACCAGCAGTGATAGTTTACTGTGTAGGAAGCTCTCCTGGTTACTACACCACCAGCACCAGCAGTGATAGTTTACTGTGTAGGAAGCTCTCCTGGTTACTACACCACCAGCACCAGCAGTGATAGTTTACTGTGTAGGAAGCCCTCCTGGTTACTACACCACCAGCACCAGCAGTGATAGTTTACTGTGTAGGAAGCTCTCCTGGTTACTACACCACCAGCACCAGCAGTGATAGTTTACTGTGTAGGAAGCCCTCCTGGTTACTACACCAGCACCAGCAGTGATAGTTTACTGTGTAGGAAGCACGTCCTGGTTACTACACCACCAGCACCAGCAGTGATAGTTTACTGTGTAGGAAGTCTCTCCTGGTCACTACACCACCAGCACCAGCAGTGATAGTTTACTGTGTAGGAAGCCCCTCCTGGTTACTACACCACCAGCACCAGCAGTGATAGTTTACTGTGTAGGAAGCTGTTCCTGGTTACAACACCACCAGCACCAGCAGTGATAGTTTACTGTGTAGGAAGCACGTCCTGGTTACTACACCACCAGCACCAGCAGTGATAGTTTACTGTGTAGGAAGCTCTCCTGGTTACTACACCACCAGCACCAGCAGTGATAGTTTACTGTGTAGGAAGCTCTCCTGGTTACTACACCACCAGCACCAGCAGTGATAGTTTACTGTGTAGGAAGCTCTCCTGGTTACTACACCACCAGCACCAGCAGTGATAGTTTACTGTGTAGGAAGCCCTCCTGGTTACTACACCACCAGCACCAGCAGTGATAGTTTACTGTGTAGGAAGCTCTCCTGGTTACTACACCACCAGCACCAGCAGTGATAGTTTACTGTGTAGGAAGCCCTCCTGGTTACTACACCAGCACCAGCAGTGATAGTTTACTGTGTAGGAAGCACGTCCTGGTTACTACACCACCAGCACCAGCAGTGATAGTTTACTGTGTAGGAAGCTCTCCTGGTCACTACACCACCAGCACCAGCAGTGATAGTTTACTGTGTAGGAAGCACGTCCTGGTTACTACACCAGCACCAGCAGTGATAGTTTACTGTGTAGGAAGCTGTTCCTGGTTACTACACCACCAGCACCAGCAGTGATAGTTTACTGTGTAGGAAGCCCCTCCTGGTTACTACACCACCAGCACCAGCAGTGATAGTTTACTGTGTAGGAAGCTGTTCCTGGTTACTACACCAGCAGCACCAGCAGTGATAGTTTACTGTGTAGGAAGCACGTCCTGGTTACTACACCACCTGCACCAGCAGCCGACAGGGTATTATGATTATTATTGTTGTTGTTGTGTCCGTCCGTCGTGCATCCAATCATGGGAGGGGTAGGGCTGGGTGGGGAGGGGCTGGGAGGGGAGGGGCTGGCTGATGTGTAGGGGCTGGTCACCCCGTGGTGCCCCCCCCTTATAAAACTCAACGTTTCACCAACTCACTCCAGGCTTGTGCTCGCCCTCACAGCGGGGGGGCATATTGTGTGGAACACACCACGTGGTGTGGAATACACCACGTGGTGTGTGTGTTACACACCACGTGGTGTGTGGAATACACACCACGTGGTGTGTGGAATACACCACGTGGTGTGGAATACACCACGTGGTGTGGAATACACCACGTGGTGTGGAATACACAACGTGGTGTGTTACGTGGTGTGTTACACACACCACGTGGTGTTTGTGTTACACACCACGTGGTGTGTGTGGAACACACCACGTGGTGTGTGTTTCACACACACACCACGTGGTGTGGAATACACAACGTGGTGTGTTACGTGGTGTGTTACACACACCACGTGGTGTTTGTGTTACACACCACGTGGTGTGTGTGGAACACACACCACGTGGTGTGGACGCCACCGTTGTTGTTGTTGTTGACCCTGGCCACTGACCTGCGAGTAACCCGACGTTCCTACCACCATCCCTCCGCAGGAGAATGTGTTTTGTAAAAAGTCGAGGATCATGTTATAAAACTGCGTAGTAAGTGTCGCTGGGTAGTTAAGTGTCATTTCCTAATTGCTTATGCCTCACAAGTACAGAGGGTGGCTGTTATTATTATTCTTATTATCTCTACCCACGAACTTTGCTTTTGTGATCACCACAGTGATAATTTTAAAATGTGACCCTTTTCGATGATAAAACGGCCGAATTTGAGTCATTCCGTTCACGTAAAGTACTGCCCAAAAAAGTAAAGTTAGTGGGTAGTAGTAATAATAATAATAAAAAACAGCCATTCAATTTTGTTATTTAAACCTTTCTCGTGACTGCAGTGATTCGTATTCTTGGTTCTTTCGGTAAAGTCACCACCACGTAGAAGGGAAACAATAAAATAAAATAAAAAATATATAAAACAATTAAAATTCTCACGACGTTTCGACTGCAACACAAGCAGCCATCATCAGGTGTGAAACCCAACGGCAAGAACATTTGAAAGAAGTGGCGGTTTGTATTTATTTATTTTTAAAAGGTGTTTTATATTTATTTATTTTTAAACGTCAGCACCACGGAGAGCGATTTGACAGTTTGTTTAGATGGACGAGTCCATCTCTATTCGGAAAAGAGGAGGGGAGGGGGGGGAGACGAAAAAAATAAAAATTCTCACGACGTTTCGACTGCAACACAAGCAGCCATAATCAGGTGTGAAAACCCAACGGCAAGAAATATTTGAAAGAAGTGGCGGTTTGTATTTATTTATTTTTAAACGTTAGCACCACGGACAGCGATTTGACAGTTTGTTTAGATGGACGAGTCCATCTCTGTTCGGAAAAGAGGACGGGGGGGGAGATGGAAAATAATATATTTAACAACCATTCTCTATGCTTTTTTTTTAGGCATTCAGAAAATAACACTTTACTACCCAGGGACAAAAATCGTGTTTGCATGGTGATTTACTATTATTCGGAGGATGGTGTCTGACTGCATGCCAAGTCGTGTGTGGTTAAAGCGGTGATTTGGTTGCTTGCAAAAGCTGAAATGTATCTGGTGTTAGAACATCACAACACAGAGGGGTGATGCCCACGTGATAGTGGTGGTGGTTGTTGTTGTTGTGGTGGTTGTTGTTGTTGTGGTTGTTGTATCGTCTTGATAGGACTGGCAAGCAAAGGTCTCGTTGATCGCGGTTTTGTGGTTCCAGGGATAGTACCATCACTATCACCATCATTATCACCACCATCACCATCAACACCATCACCATCAACACCATCACCACTACCATTACTACCACCATCAACACCATCACTACCACCATCACTACCATCACTGCCATCAATACCATCACCACCACCATCAATACCATCACCATCAACACCATCACCATTACCATCACTACTACCATCAACACCATCACGACCACCACCACCACCACCCCCACCACCACCCACACCACCCTCACCCCCACCACCACCACCACCACCACCCTCACCACCCTCACCACCACCACCACCACCACCACCCTCACCACCCTCACCACCACCAACACCACCCCCACCTCCACCCCCACCACCACCACCCCCACCACCACCACCACCACCCCCACCACCACCACCACCACCACCACCCCCACCAACACCACCCCCACCTCCACCGCCACCACCACCACCCCCACCACCACCACCACCCTCACCCCCACCACCACCACCACCACCACCCTCACCACCACCCCCACCACCACCACCACCACCCCCACCACCACCCTCACCCCCACCACCACCACCACCACCACCCTCACCCCCACCACCACCACCACCACCACCCTCACCACCACCACCACCACCACCACCCCCACCAACACCACCCCCACCTCCACCGCCACCACCACCACCCTCACCACCACCACCACCACCCCCACCTCCACCGCCACCACCACCACCCCCACCACCACCACCACCACCACCCCCACCACCACCACCACCCACACCACCCCCACCTCCACCCCCACCACCACCACCCCCACCACCACCCCCACCTCCACCGCCACCACCACCACCCCACCACCACCACCACCACCACCCCCACCACCTCACACCCCCACCACCACCACCCCCACCACCACCACCACCACCCCCACCACCACCACCACCACCACCACCACCACCCCCACCACCACCACCACCCCCACCACCCCCACCCCCACCACCACCCCCACCCCCACCACCACCACCCCCACCCCAACCCCCACCACCACCCCCACCACCCCCACCCCCACCCCCACCACCACCCTCACCACCACCACCACCCTCACCACCACCCCCACCACCACCACCAACACCACCACCACCACCCACACCACCACCACCACCACCCTCACCACCACCACCACCCCCACCACCACCACCACCCTCACCACCACCACCCCCACCACCACCACCACCCACACCACCACCACCACCACCCCCACCACCACCACCCCACCACCACCACCACCACCCTCACCACCACCACCACCACACCACCACCACCACCCTCACCACCACCACCACCACCCACACCCTCACCATCACCACCACCACCACCACCACCCACACCCTCACCATCACCACCACCACCACCCACACCCTCACCATCACCACCACCACCACCCACACCACCACCACCACCACCCTCACCACTACCACCACCACCACCATCATCACCACCACCCTCACCACCACCACCACCACCCCCACCACCACCACCACCACCCCCACCACCACCACCCACACCACCACCACCACCCCCACCACCACCACCACCACCCCCACCACCACCACCACCCACACCACCACCACCACCACCCCCACCACCACCACCACCACCCCCACCACCACCACCACCACCCTCACCACCACCACCACCACCCACCACACCACCACCACCCCACCACCACCACCACACCACCACCCACACCCTCACCATCACCACCACCACCACCACCACCCACACCCTCACCATCACCACCACCACCACCCACACCCTCACGATCACCACCACCACCACCCACACCACCACCACCACCACCCTCACCACTACCACCACCACCACCATCATCACCACCACCCTCACCACCACCACCACCACCCCCACCACCACCACCACCCCCACCACCACCACCCACACCACCACCACCACCCCCACCACCACCACCACCACCCCCACCACCACCACCACCCACACCACCACCACCCCACCACCACCACCACCACCACCATCACCACCACCCTCACCACCACCACCACCACCACCACCCCCACCACCACCACCACCCCCACCACCACCACCACCCACACCACCACCACCACCACCACACCACCACCACTCACTTGGATGTCTCGCCTGTAGCACCCCGAGGAGAGTGGCGAGCATCACGATTCGCAACATCGCCTGGGCACAAAGGCAAAGGATGTTCCTCTCTCCCAGGTAGCCCGCGCGGTGCTGATGGGGCAAGTGCTGTTTGTAGCGAGTAGGCATCACCATCATCATCAGCATCATCAGCATCATCATCAGCATCATCATCAGCGGCGTCTACGCAACTTTAAACGGCGTTCTGCTGTGCAGGAGAGACCACCAGGCACCAGCTTCAAGCGAGGAGCGGCCCATCGCGTGGAGATGTGAAGCCGCAACCATAGAGACACATAGAGACACATAGAGACCCATAGAGACACATAGAGACCCATAGAGACCCATTGAGATACATAGAGACCCATTGAGATACATAGAGATACATAGAGATACATAGAGACACAAAGAGATACATAGAGACCCATCGAGACCCATAGAGATACATAGAGACACATAGAGACACATAGAGACCCATAGAGACACATAGAGACCCATAGAGACCCATTGAGATACATAGAGACCCATTGAGATACATAGAGATACATAGAGATACATAGAGACACAAAGAGATACATAGAGACCCATCGAGACCCATAGAGATACATAGAGACACATAGAGACACATAGAGACCCATAGAGACACATAGAGACCCATAGAGACACATAGAGACCCATAGAGACACATAGAGATACATAGAGATACACAGAGACCCATTGAGATACATAGAGATACATAGAGACACATAGAGATACATAGAGACTCATAGAGACCCATAGAGACCCATAGAGACACATAGAGACCCATAGAGACACATAGAGACCCATAGAGATACATAGAGATACATAGAGACCCATAGAGATACATAGAGACACATAGAGACACATAGAGATACATAGATACACATAGAGATACAAAGAGATACATAGAGACCCATAGAGACACATAGAGACCCATAGAGACCCATAGAGACACATAGAGACCCATAGAGATACATAGAGATACATAGAGACCCATAGAGATACATAGAGACACATAGAGACACATAGAGATACATAGAGACACATAGAGACACATAGAGATACAAAGAGATACATAGAGACCCATAGAGACACATAGAGACCCATAGAGACCCATAGAAACCCATAGAGATACATAGAGACCCATAGAGATACATAGAGACACATAGAGACCCATAGAGACCCATAGAGACCCATAGAGATACATAGAGACCCATAGAGACCCATAGAGATACATAGAGATAAATAGAGACCCATAGAGACCCATAGAGATACATAGAGACACATAGAGACCCATAGAGACACATAGAGACACATAGAGATACATAGAGACCCATAGAGACACATAGAGACCCATAGAGACACATAGAGACACATAGAGACCCATAGAGACCCATAGAGATACATAGAGATACATAGAGACACATAGAGACCCACACTCTCACCTGCACCACTCACACCTACACACATACCTACACACATACCTACACACATACCTACACATACCTACACACACCTACACACATACCTACACACCCCTACACACATACCTACACACACCTACACACATACCTACACACACCTACACACATACCTACACATACCTACACATACCTACACACACCTACACACATACCTACACATACCTACACACACCTACACACATACCTACACACATACCTACACACACCTACACACATACCTACACACATACCTACACACATACCTACACACATACCTACACACACACCTAAACACACCTAAACACACCTACACACACCTACACACATACCTACACACATCTACACACATACCTACACACACCTACCTACACACACCTACACACATACCTACACACATCTACACACATACCTACACACACCTACACACATACCTACACACACCTACACACATACCTACACACACCTACACACACCTACACACACATACCTACACACACCTACACACATACCTACACACACCTACACACATACCTACACACATACCTACACACATACCTACACACACCTACACACATACCTACACACTCACACACACCCACCCCCACACTCACACACACCCACACTCACACACACTCACACACACACACACCCACACTCACACACACCCACACTCACACACACACACACCCACACTCACACACACCCACACTCACACACACACACTCACACACACCCACACTCACACACCCACACTCACACACACTCACACACACCCACACTCACACACACCCACACTCACACACACCCACACTCAAACACACACACACTCACACACCCACACTCACACACACCCACACTCACACACACCCACACTCACACACACCCACACTCACACACACCCACACTCACACACACCCACACTCAAACACACACACACTCACACACCCACACTCACACACACCCACACTCACACACACCCACACTCACACACACCTACAAAGATCCCCCGTATAGCCTTAACAGACTGTCGGGGCAAGTGCTGTTAGCGAGCACCTATGAAGGCCGGAACGGTACACGAGGGGGTGGGTGGCCAGCACCACGCCCGACCGCCTTTGTCTCCCTAGTGGCGATATTTACACACCGCACCAGGTACTCATTTGAGGCTGAGTCGACCTACACACACACACCTATACACACCTACACCCACACCTACACACACACCTACACTCACCCACACTCACCCACACTCTCACCTGCACCACTCTCACCTACACACACTCACCCACACTCTCACCTGCACACACACCTACACACACACACATACACACATACCTACACACACAACAACAACCGCCATTCGCCACTAAGTGGCGGTGACGTCACCACGACGCTTGTGCCAGGCTATGTGCACCCTGCGGCCACGTGAAGTGTCGAACGCCCGCTGGCTGGAGGTCACGGGGCAGACCTAGGTGCCACGGGTCGACTGACTGAGATGACCGAGATGACTGGCTGATGCACCACCTGTGCCCCCTACTGTGCCAACCCGCTGTGCTTTAGCCACCCGGAGCTCTGCTCGTTGTTCTGAGCGTCGCTCCTCCGCCCTCCGTTGTTGTTGGAGGGCGACTACCTCCAACTGCCCAGTAGCAGCGTCCTTCACGAGCCTCCTCCACAGAGGCCGATCTTGACACCGCTGGTACCAGTCATCAGCAAGTCCACTCAGCTCCACGTCCTCCTGTACCACATCACTCCATCTCTTCTCTAGCCCGTGCCGCGCCCGCTTAGCCCCCTCAATCCGGCCGAACAAAAGCTGCGGTGGCTGGGCATGCGGGCTACATGACCCAGCCATCGCAGCCTTGCCCGCCGGAGGAGCTCACCGATGGGACCTTGCCCAGATCTTTCAAGGATTTGTGAGCTCCTCACACAATCCAGTCTGGTTAAACCCAGGATGGATCGTAGGCAGGCCAGCCTAAATGTTTCTAACCGGCGAAGATGTTCCATTAGGGGGGTCCACGTTTCGCAAGCGTAGAGAAGGGAGGGAATGACCGTGGCCGAGAAGACCTGAAGCTTAGTGCGGAGCGACAGACCAGGTAGCTTCCACACAGCGTTACGCAACCGATGAAAAGATATTGCCGCTCGACTGATTCGGAGTGAGACCTCTGCTGTTAAACTGGAGCCGGTCATAAGCACACTGCCCAGGTATGGGAAACTCTCCACTCTCTCCACAACTGCCCCATCACCGATTGGGAGTTGTGGGGGTGGAGTGTCCGATGGTACTAAATACCCAGGCAGGTGCTTAGTTTTGGTGGGGCTGATGGTAAGGCCCCACCTCTTAGTGGCACGCTCCAGTCTCAGCAGCAGCGTCTCCAACTCCTCCTCTGACTACACACACCTACACACACTCACCCACACTCTCACCTGCACCACTCTCACCTACACACACACACCTACACACACACACACACCTACACACACTCACACCTACACACACACCTACACACACCTACACACACACACCTACACACACACACCTACACACACACACCTACACACACACACCTACACACACACACCTACACACACACACCTACACACACACACCTACACACACACACACCTACACACACCTACACACACACCTACACACACCTACACACACCTACACATTCACCTACACACACACACCTACACACCTACACACCTACACACACACCTACACACACCTACACACCTACACCTACACACACTCACACCTACACACACCTACACACACACACCTACACACACACACTCACACACACCTACACCTACACACCTACACACACTCACCCACACTCTCACCTGCACTACTCTCACCTACACACACAGACACACCCACACTCACACACACACCTACACACACCCACACTCACACACACACCTACACACACACACACCTACACACACACCTACACACCTACACACACACACCTACACACACCTACACACTCACCTACACACACACCCACACTCTCACCTACACACACACCTACACACACACACACCTACACACACACCTACACACACCTACACACACCTACACACACCTACACACACCTACACCTACACACTCTCACCTGCACCACTCTCACCTACACACACACCTACACACCTACACACACACACCTACACACACACACCTACACACACACACACCTACACCTACACACACCTACACACACTCACCCACACTCTCACCTGCACCACTCTCACCTACACACACCTACACACACACACCTACACACACTCACTCACACTCTCACCTGCACCACTCTCACCTACACACACCTACACACCCCTACACCTACACACACACACACCTACACACACACACCTACACACACACCTACACCTACACACTCACCTACACACACCTACACCTACACACACCTACACCTACACACTCACCTACACACACCTACACCTACACACTCACCTACACACACCTACACCTACACACTCACCTACACACACCTACACACACACACCTACACACTCACACTCACCTACACATACACACCTACACACACACACCTACACACCTACACACACCTGCACACACACCTACACACTCACCCACACACTCTCACCTGGACCACTCTCACCTACACACACCTACACACACCTACACACACCTACACACTCACCCACACTCTCACCTGCGCCACTCTCACCTACACACACACACACCCACACTCACACACATCCACACTCACACACACACCTACACACACCCACACTCACACACACACCTACACACACACACACCTACACACTCACCTACACACACCTACACACTCACCTACACACACACCCACACTCTCACCTACACACACACCTACACACACACACCTACACACACACACCTACACACACACCTACACCTACACACTCTCACCTGCACCACTCTCACCTACACACACTCCTACACACCTACACACACACACACCTACACACACCTACACACACTCACCCACACTCTCACCTGCACCACTCTCACCTACACACACCTACACACACACACCTACACACACTCACCCACACTCTCACCTGCACCACTCTCACCTACACACACCTACACACCCCTACACCTACACACACACACCTACACACACACACCTACACACACACCTACACCTACACACTCACCTACACACACCTACACCTACACACACACCTACACACACCTACACACACACCCCTACACCTACACACACACACCTACACACTCACACTCACCTGCACCACTCTCACCTACACACACACACCTACACACCTACACACCTACACTCACACTCACCTACACACTCACCCACACTCTCACCTGCACCACACTCACCTATACACACACACACCTACACACACCTACACACCTACACACCTACACTCACACTCACCTACACACTCACCCACACTCTCACCTGCACCACACTCACCTATACACACACACACCTACACACACCTACACACCTACACACCTACACTCACACTCACCTACACACTCACCCACACTCTCACCTGCACCACACTCACCTATACACACACACACCTACACTCACACACACTCTCACCTGCACCACACACACCTACACACACACTCACCCACACTCTCACCTGCACCACTCTCACCTACACACCTACACACACCCTCACCCACACTCTCACCTGCACCACACTCACCTATACACACACACACCTACACTCACACACACTCTCACCTGCACCACACACACCTACACACACACTCACCCACACTCTCACCTGCACCACTCTCACCTACACACCTACACACACCCTCACCCACACTCTCACCTGCACCACACTCACCTATACACACACACACCTACACTCACACACACTCTCACCTGCACCACACACACCTACACACACACTCACCCACACTCTCACCTGCACCACTCTCACCTACACACCTACACACACCCTCACCCACACTCTCACCTGCACCACACTCACCTATACACACACACACCTACACTCACACACACTCTCACCTGCACCACACACACCTACACACACACTCACCCACACTCTCACCTGCACCACTCTCACCTACACACCTACACACACCCTCACCCACACTCTCACCTGCACCACACTCACCTATACACACACACACCTACACTCACACACACTCTCACCTGCACCACACACACCTACACACACACTCACCCACACTCTCACCTGCACCACTCTCACCTACACACCTACACACACCCTCACCCACACTCTCACCTGCACCACTCTCACCTACAGCTGCCCGCCTGCTGTGCGTGGGCATCGCGCATCAATAATTCACTGCGCCTCATTAATGGCACTCGTCACGTGACCCTGGCACGGCTCGCGAAGCGATCAGCACGGGGGGTGGGGGGCATAGAGGGGGAGGGGTGGAGGGGTGGGGGGGGAGGGGTGGAGGGGGAGGGGTGGGGAGGAGTGGTGGGGGCCATAGAGGAGGTGGGGGGGTGAGTGGGGGTGGTGGTGGGGGCCATAGAGGAGTGGGGGGTGCCCCTGTAGTTGTCACAACATGATAGCCAAGTGACTGATACCACCATCATCACCACCATCATCATCACCACCATCACCACCACCATCACCATCATCACCACCACCATCATCATCACCACCATCACCACCACCACCAGCACCACCACCACCAGCACCACCACCAGCACCACCACCACCAGAACCACCACCTCCACCACCACCAGCACCACCACCACCACCACCTCCACCACCACCACATCCACCACCATCACCACCACCACCATCACCACCAGCACCACCACCACCGCGTGGACATTCACAGCAGCAGACAAAACGAGCTGTCTCTCTACAACGCGTGGCGATTCCATTCTAAATGAGGACGGCAAAAAACATAGCGGAGTAGGAGGAGGACCTGGGAATAAATCCACGGAGAGAGAGACGCAGACTCCAAATATTCAGCAGCAGACCTCCTGCGTACCAGGAGAGGTAGTCAACATCTCATAGCCACCGTGATGATGATGAGAGACACAGACCTCCTGTATACCAGGCGAGGTAGTCAACATCTCATAACCACCGTGATGATGATGAGAGAGAGACACAGACCTCCTGTAGACCAGGCGAGGTAGTCAACATCTCCTTGCCACCGTGATGATGATGGTGATGAGAGAGACACAGACCTCCTGTAGACCAGGCGAGGTAGTCAACATCTCCTAGCCACCGTGATGATGATGAGAGAGAGAGAGACGCAGACTCCAAATACACAGCAGCAGCAGACATCGTCAGGGTCGGTATTGAACCCACGACCTCCTGTAGACCAGGCGATGTAGTCATGTGAAGTGTCGAACACCTGCTGGCAGGAGGTCACGGGGCAGACCCAGATGCCACGGGTCGACTGACTGAGATGACTGGTCGATGCACCATCTGTGCCCCCTAATGTGCCAACCTGCTGTGCCTTCGCCACCCGGCGCTCCGCTCGTTGTTGTGAGCGTCGCTCCTCCGCCCTCCGTTGTTGTTGGAGGGCGACTGCCTCCAACTGCCCAGTAGCGTCCTTCACGAGCCTCCTCCACAGAGGCCGATCTTGACACCGCTGGTACCAGTCATCGGCAAGTCCACTCAGCTCCACATCCTCCTGTACCACATCACTCCATCTCTTCTCTAGCCCGTGTCACTCACTCACTCACTCACCCACTCACTCACCCACCCACACATCACTCCATCTCTTCTCTAGCCCGTGCCGCGCCCATTTAGCCCCCTCTATCCGACCGAACAAAAGCTGTTTCGGCATGCGGTGGCTGGGCATGCGGGCTACATGACCCAGCCATCGCAGCCTTGCCTGCCAGAAGAGCTCACCGATGTTTCTAACCGGCGAAGATGTTCCATTAGGTGGGTCCACGTTTCGCAAGAGTAGAGAAGGGAGGGAATGACCTTGGCCGAGAAGACCTGAAGCTTAGTGCAGAGCGACAGACCAGGTAGCTTCCACACAGCGTTACGCAACCGATAAAAATATATTGCCGCTCGACTGATTCGGAGTGAGACCTCTGCTGTTAAACTGGAGCCGGTCATAAGCACACTGCCCAGGTATGGGAAACTCTCCACTCTCTCCACAACTGCCCCATCACCGATTGAGAGTTGTGGGGGTGGAGTGTCCGATGGTACAAAATATCCAGGCAGGTGCTTAGTTTTGGTGGGGCTGATGGTAAGGCCCCATCTCTTAGTGGCACGCTCCAGTCTCAGCAGCAGTGTCTCCAACTCCTCCTCTGAATGAGCCGCTATTACCAAATCATCGGCATACATAACGTGGTTGAGCAATAGGGAGCCATCCGTTGACCGCACCTGGGCATCGATCAGCCTCCCATTATATCTGTACCAAATGGAGATTCCCCCGGTACAGCTATTGAAGGCTTCACAAACTACGTGGTCAAGATAGATGTTAAATAATGTGGGAGCCAGAAGACATCCCTGTTGCACCCCAAGGTGTACAGGGAATGGCTCTGACTCCCGGCCACGTAGTTTTACCCGGGCCCGTTTACCATCATAAAGGTCCTTAATGATCGTGAGCAGAGGGTCAGGGACTCCAAAAGCACGAAGAACAACCGAGAGCCCAGACCTACTGATGGAATCATAGGTCTTGACCAGGTCAATAAAGCAGAGATGTAGGTCTTGTTGGAATTCCCTACACCTCTGCTGTAGCAGACGGACAGAAAATATGGCATCTGTGCAGGCCCACCCTTTCATGAAACCGCATTGGGGCTCCGCAAGCCTGCTGGTTAAACCCAGGATGGATCGTAGGCAGGCCAGCCTGAATGTTTCTAACTGGCGAAGATGTTCCCTTAGGGGGGGGTCCACGTTTCGCAAGCGTAGAGAAGGGAGGGAATGACCGTGGCCGAGAAGACCTGAAGCTTAGTGCGGAGCGACAGACCAGGTAGCTTCCACACAGCGTTACACAACCGATAAAAAGATATTGCCGCTCGACTGATTCGGAGTGAGACCTCTGCTGTCAAACCGGAGCCGGTCATAAGCACACTGCCCAGGTATATGGGAAACTCTCCACTCTCTCCACAACTGCCCCTTCACTGATTGGGAGTTGGGGGGGTGGAGTGTCCGATGGTACAAAATACCCAGGCAGGTGCTTAGTTTTGGTGGCACGCTCCAGGTTCAGCGGCACCTCCATCTCCTCCGAGCAGCAATTACCAGATCATCGGCATACGTAACATTGTTGAATAGGGAGCCATCCTTTGACCGCACTCGGGCATCGATCAGCCTCCCATTGCAATCTGTACCAGATGGAAATTCCTCCGGTACAGCTATTGAAGGCTTCGTGAACTACGTGGTCGAAATAGATGTTAAATAATGTGGGAGCCAGAGGACATCCCTGTCGCACCCATGAAGGTCCTTAATGATATCACTCACACACTTACCATCACACTCACACACTGACACACCCACTCAGGCACTGACACACTCACTCACACACGCACTCACAATAGATTTTAAATAATGTGGGAATCAGAGGACAACCCTGTCACACCCCAAGGTGAACAGTGAATGGCTCCGACGCCCAGCCACGTAGCTTAACCCGGGCTCGCTCACCATCATGAAGGTCCTTAATGATCGTGAGCAGAGGGTCAGAGACTCCGAAAGCACGAAGAACAACCCAGAGCCCAGGCCTACTGATGGTATCATAGGCCTTGACCAGGTCAATAAAGCAGAGATGTAGGTCTTGTTGGAATTCCTTACACCTCTACTGTAGCAGATGGACAGAAAATATGGCATCTGTGCAGGACCGCCCTTTCCTAAAACTACATTAGGGCTCCGCAAGCCTCTCTTCAGCGTGCCTGCTAAGGCGATGTTGTATAATCCTTGCCAGGACCTTTCCCGTCACACTGAGGAGTGAGATGCCCCTGTAGCTGTTACAGTCTGTGCGGTCCCCCTTCTTAAAGAGGGGGACCACCAGGGCCTCCTTCCAATCCTACGGAATCCATCCACTGGTCCAGACCATTATTATGATGTCATATAGGGCAGTCTGTGCACAAACGCCACCCTCCCTCAGCATTTCGCTTGGGAGATCATCTCTGCCCGGTGCATTTCCTGGTCTCAGACTCAGGATCGCCTTCAGTACTTCCTCAACAGATGGCACTTCAGCCAGCCACTCACGGCGGGTGACTTCTTCCAATATTTGAGGCACCGCAGCCTTGGCAGGGCCATCCTCACCTTGTGCCACGTTTTCCTGGCTGAGGGATTTCCCTTCCCCCCCCCCCCAAGACCTCACAGAAATGCTCAGCAAATCTGAAAACCTGTTCCTAGGGATCAGAGATTGGATCACCTTTTTTTCCTCTGATGGTGATTGGTGTGGCGCTGCAGGTTACTTTTTTATGGAATTAAAGAGCGATTTGTGATCGTGGGCCACTGAGGCAGACTCCATCTCCTCAGCAACCCACGACCACCTCCCATCATCCTTGCAGCGCCTCACGGCTCTCCGAACCTCCGAGCGATGGCTGCGGTAAGCCTCCTCATTCTCTGACGTGGGATTCTGTAGCCGATGACAGTGGGCCTGTTGCTTTTACTCAGCCAGCCTGAACACCTCCTTTGTCAGCCAGGGTTTCTGGGGAGGTCTGGACCGTGTACCCAAGGCAGCCATTGCAGCTACATGAGTCACAGTCCTAAACCCCGCCCATTTCCCCTCGGCATCAGGAGTGGGGGACGATGCCAACCCCAGCCACAAGCGATGATGAAATTCTCGCTTGCAACTTTCATCAGCTAGCTGAGACCAGGCCACTGTGAGTTTGAATGGGGTCCTGGGTGTACACCCACCACCGGAGCTGAAGAATGGCAGGCGCATCTTACAGATGACTAGTCGATGGTCAGAGGGCAGATCAGCTCCACGGTAGGTCCTGGTGCCAAGGACATGGGCTCGCATCCGTTGGTCCGTCACTATGTAGTCCAGCAGATGTTCTTGCTTGGACCTGGCATGCATCCATGATGTTGTGTGGATGCACCGATACCGGAACAGCGTATTGGTAATTACAAGCCCATGGGCTGCACAAAAATCTAGCAGCCTCCTACCGTTGTTATTGAGCTGATCTGGCCCATGCCCTCCAATCACTCCAGACCAGGTGCCAGCATCATGACCAACTCGGGCATTGAAGTCACCCAACAAGATGACTCTATCCCGAGGGGCCACTTTAGCCAGCACCTGTGACAGGAGGTCATAGAAGGCATCTGACTCATCGGTTTTGCCTGCATCCCTCCACGGATGTTCGTCTTCAGTGGGGGTATAAGTAACCACGACCACCACTCCTTGATGGGAAGGCGAGCCCAAAGTAACCTGGGGCTTACAGCTTCCCACACCTCACCGCCACGCTCCCACGCCCCCTTCATTATTTTGTTCAGAAGAAGAGCCACACCCTGTTGTTTGGCAGTCTCCTGCCCCGAAGTAGAGGACTGTCCACCCCTCATGGCAGAAGGAGCCAGAACCGGTCCATCGGACCTCCTGAATGCCACAGAGATCCAGGCGGTACCGGTACAGCTCCCGACAGAGAAGTGGCAGCCTCTCCTTCACCACCGCTCACAATAACCACCACCACCGCTCACAATAACCACCACCACCACCGCTCACAATAACCACCACCACCGCTCACAATAACCACCACCACCATCACCGCTCACAATAACCACCACCACCACCACCACCGCTCACAATAACCACCATCACCGCTCACAATAACCACCACCACCATCATCACCGCTCACAATAACCACCACCACCACCGCTCACAACAACCACCACCACCATCACAATAACCACCACCACCACCACCGCTCACAACAACCACCACCACCATCACTGCTCACAATTACCACCACCATCACCGCTCACAATAACCACCACCACCACCACCGCTCACAATAACCACCACCATCACCGCTCACAATAACCACCACCATCACCGCTCACAATAACCACCACCACCACCACCGCTCACAATAACCACCACCACCATCACCGCTCACAATAAACACCACCACCCCACACAATAACCACCACCACCACCCCACACAATAACCACCACCACCACCACCGCTCACAATAACCACCACCACCACCACCCCACACAATAACAACCACCACCACCACCACCGCTCACAATAACCACCACCACCCCACACAATAACCACCACCACCACCACCCCACACAATAACAACCACCACCACCACCGCTCACAATAACCACCACCACCACCACCCCACACAATAACAACCACCACCACCACCCCACACAACAACCACCACCACCACCACCCCACACAACAACCACCACCACCACCACCCCACACAACAACCACCACCACCCCACACAACAACCACCACCACCACCGCTCACAATAACCACCACCACCCCACACAACAACCACCACCACCACCGCTCACAATAACCACCACCACCCCACACAACAACCACCACCACCACCGCTCACAATAACCACCACCACCACCGCTCACAACAACCACCACCACCCCACACAATAACCACCACCACCACCACCACCGCTCACAATAACCACCACCACCCCACACAATAACCACCACCACCACCACCCCACACAACAACCACCACCACCGCTGACAACAACAACCACGACCTCCCCACACAATAACCACCACCACCACCACCGCTCACAATAACCACCACGACCACCCCACACAATAACCACCACCACCACCACCGCTCACAATAACCACCACCACCACCCCACACAATAACCACCACCACCCCACACAATAACCACCACCACCACCACCGCTCACAATAACAACCACCACCACCCCACACAATAACCACCACCATCACCGCTCACAATAACCACCACCACCACCACCACCCCACACAATAACCACCACCACCACCACCGCTCACAACAACAACAACCACCACCACCCCCCAGAGGCCGTCCCAGTGTGGGCTGTTTTTATTCATATCAACAGCACGAAGTCTCTCGTTTGACCCCCTCCCCTCCACCCCCCCCTTAGCCTCCCGAATCTCGGGATTGCCGCCGCTCCGCAGGGCGACTGACGTGGCGAGAGGGGTCTTCCTGAGCTGGCGAGGGAGTCCGAGCGGGTCTCCGAGCGAGTCTCTGAGCGAGTGAGTCTCTGAGTGAGTCTCTGCGTGAGTCTCTGAGTGAGTCTCTGTGTGAGTCTCTGAGTGAGTCTCTGAGCAAGTCTCTGAGTGAGTCTCTGAGCGAGTGAGTCTCTGAGTGAGTCTCTGAGCGAGTGAGTCTCTGAGTGAGTCTCTAAGTGAGTCTCTGAGCGAGTCTCTGAGCGAGTCTCTGAGCGAGTGAGTCTCTGAGCGAGTCTCTGAGTGAGTCTCTGAGTGAGTCTCCGAGCGAGTCTCTGAGTGAGTCTCCGAGCGAGTCTCTGAGTGAGTCTCTGAGTAAGTCTCTGAGTGAGTCTCTGAGTGAGTCTCTGAGTGAGTCTCCGAGCGAGTCTCTGAGCGAGTGAGTCTCTGAGTGAGTCTCCGAGCGAGTCTCTGAGCGAGTGAGTCTCTGAGTGAGTCTCCGAGTGAGTCTCTGAGCGAGTGAGTCTCTGAGCGAGTCTCTGAGTGAGTCCCCGAGCGAGTCTCTGAGCGAGTGAGTCTCTGAGTGAGTCTCTGAGCGAGTCTCTGAGTGAGTCTCTGAGCGAGTCTCTGTGTGAGTCTCTGAGTGAGTCTCTGAGTGAGTCTCTGTGTGAGTCTCTGTGTGAGTCTCTGAGTGAGTCTCCGAGCGAGTCTCTGAGCGAGTGAGTCTCCGAGCGAGTCTCCGAGCGAGTCTCTGAGCGAGTGAGTCTCTGAGTGAGTCTCTGAGTGAGTCTCTGAGCGAGTGAGTCTCTGAGTGAGTCTCTGAGTGAGTCTCTGAGCGAGTGAGTCTCTGAGTGAGCCTCTGAGTGAGTCTCTGAGCGAGTCTCTGAGCGAGTGAGTCTCTGAGCGAGTCTCTGAGTGAGTCTCCAAGTGAGTCTCTGAGTGAGTCTCCTAGTGAGTGTCTGAGAGAGTCTCTGAGCGAGTCTCTGAGCGAGCGAGTCTCTGAGTGAGTCTCTGCGTGAGTCTCTGAGTGAGTCTCCGAGCGAGTCTCTGAGCGAGTCTCTGAGCGAGTCTCTGAGTGAGTCTCCAAGTGAGTCTCTGTGTGAGCGAGTCTCCTAGTGAGTCTCTGAGTGAGTCTCTGTGTGAGTCTCTGAGTGAGTCTCTGTGTGAGTCTCTGAGTGAGTCTCTGAGTGAGTCTCTGAGTGAGTCTCTGTGTGAGTCTCTGAGTGAGTCTGTGTGAGTCTCTGAGTGAGTCTCTGTGTGAGTCTCTGAGTGAGTCTCTGTGTGAGTCTCTGAGTGAGTCTCTGAGTGAGTCTCTGTGTGAGTCTCTGAGTGAGTCTGTGTGAGTCTCTGAGTGAGTCTCTGAGTGAGTCTCTGAGTGAGTCTCCTAGTGAGTGTCTGAGAGAGTCTCTGTGTGAGTCTCTGAGCGAGTCTCTGAGCGAGTCTCTGAGCGAGTGAGTCTCTGAGTGAGTCTCTGAGTGAGTCTCTGAGTGAGTCTCTGAGCGAGTCTCTGAGTGAGTGAGTCTCTGAGTGAGTCTCTGAGTGAGTCTCTGAGCGAGTCTCTGAGTGAGTCTCTGAGTGAGTCTCTGAGCGAGTCTCTGAGCGAGTCTCTGAGTGAGTCTCTGAGTGAGTCTCTGAGTGAGTCTCTGAGTGAGTCTCTGTGTGAGTCTCTGAGTGAGTCTCTGTGTGAGTCTCTGAGTGAGTCTCCTAGTGAGTCACCGAGTGAGCGAGTCTCCTAGTGAGTCTCTGTGTGAGTCTCTGAGTGAGTCTCTGTGTGGGTCTCTGAGTGAGTCTCTGTGTGAGTCTCTGAGTGAGTCTCTGAGTGAGTCTCTGAGTGAGTCTCTGAGTGAGTCTCTGAGTGAGTCTCTGTGTGAGTCTCTGAGTGAGTCTCTGTGTGAGTCTCTGAGTGAGTCTCCGAGTGAGTCTCTGTGTGAGTCTGCGAGCGAGTCTCTGTGTGAGTCTCTGAGTGAGTCTCCGAGTGAGTCACCGAGTGAATGAGTCTCTGAGTGAGTCTCTGTGTGAGTCTCTGAGTGAGTCTCTGTGTGAGTCTCTGAGTGAGTCTCTGTGTGAGTCTCTGTGTGTCTCTGAGTGAGTCTCTGAGTGAGTCTCTGAGTGAGTCTCTGAGTGAGCGAATCTCCGAGTCTCTGAGCGAATCTGCGAGTGAGTCTCTGAGCGAGTCTCTGAGTGAGTCTTAGTGAGTCTCTGAGTGAGTCTCTGAGCGAGTCTCTGAGTGAGTCTCTGAGCGAGTCTCTGAGTGAGTCTCTGAGTGAGTCTCTGAGAGAGTCTCTGCGTGAATCTCTGAGTGAGTCTCCGAGTGAGTCTCCGAGCGAGTCTCTGAGCGAGTCTCTGAGTGAGTCTCTGAGCGAGTCTCTGAGTGAGTCTCTGAGCGAGTCTCTGAGTGAGCGAATCTCCCAGTGAGTCTCTGAGCGAATCTTCGAGTGAGTCTCTGAGCGAGTCTCTGAGTGACTCACAGGGCGACTCACAGGGCGACTCACAGGGTGACTCACAGGGCGACTCACAGGGCGAGTCTCTGAGTGACTCACAGGGTGACTCACAGGGCGAGTTTCTGAGTGACTCACAGGGCGACTCACAGGGCGAGTTTCTGAGTGACTCACAGGGTGACTCACAGGGCGAGTTTCTGAGTGACTCACAGGGCGACTCACAGGGCGACTCACAGGGTGACTCACAGGGTGACTCACAGGGCGAGTCTCTGAGTGACTCACAGGGTGACTCACAGGGCGAGTTTCTGAGTGACTCACAGGGTGACTCACAGGGCGACTCACAGGGCGAGTCTCTGAGTGACTCACAGGGTGACTCACAGGGTGACTCACAGGGCGACTCACAGGGCGATTCACAGGGTGACTCACAGGGTGACTCACAGGGCGACTCACAAGGCGACTCACAGGGTGACTCACAGGGCGACTCACAGGGCGACTCACAGGGTGACTCACAGGGCGACTCACAGGGCGACTCACAGGGCGACTCACAGGGTGACTCACAGGGCGACTCACAGGGCGACTCACAGGGTGAGTCTCTGAGCGAGTCTCTGTGTGACTCACAGGGTGACTCACAGGGTGACTCACAGGGTGACTCACAGGGCGACTCACAGGGCGACTCACAGGGTGACTCACAGGGCGACTCACAGGGTGACTCACAGGGCGAGTCTCTGAGTGACTCACAGGGCGACTCACAGGGCGACTCACAGGGCGAGCGAGGAAGGGTTCTCAAGGTGTCTCCGCAGGAGCTGCAGGAAGGCCGCCGCTCCGTCCTGGTCCACCACTCGGCCGTCGCTCGCTAGCGACAGTGAGTCTTAGTCTCTGTGTGAGTCTTAGTGAGTCTCTGTGTGAGTCTTAGTCTCTGTGTGAGTCTTAGTGAGTCTTAGTGAGTCTTAGTGAGTCTGTGTGAGTCTTAGACTCTGTGTGAGTCTCTGTGTGAGTCTCTGAGTGAGTCTTAGTGAGTCTCTGTATGAGTCTCTGTGTGAGTCTCTGTGTGAGTCTCTGTGTGAGTCTTAGTGAGTCTCTGTGTGAGTCTTAGTGAGTCTCTGTGTGAGTCTTAGTGAGTCTCTGAGTGAGTCTTAGTGAGTCTCTGAGTGAGTCTTAGTGAGTCTCTGAGTGAGTCTTAGTGAGTCTCTGAGTGAGTCTTAGTGAGTCTCAGAGTGAGCGAATCTCCCAGTGAGTCTCTGTGTGAGTCTCTGTGTGAGTCTCTGAGCGAATCTCCGAGTGAGTCTCTGAGCGAGTCTCTGAGTGACTCACAGGGCGACTCACAGGGCGACTCACAGGGCGACTCACAGGGCGACTCACAGGGCGAGCGAGGAAGGGTTCTCAAGGTGTCTCCGCAGGAGCTGCAGGAAGGCCGCCGCTCCGTCCTGGTCCACCACTCGGCCGTCGCTCGCTAGCGACAGTGAGTCTTAGACTCTGTGTGAGTCTTAGTGTGAGTCTTAGTGAGTCTTAGTGTGAGTCTTAGTGAGTCTTAGTGAGTCTTAGACTCTGTGTGAGTCTTAGTGAGTCTTAGTGAGTCTTAGTGAGTCTCTGAGTGAGTCTTAGTGAGTCTTAGTGAGTCTTAGTCTCTGTGTGAGTCTTAGTCTCTGTGTGAGTCTTAGTGAGTCTCTGTGTGAGTCTTAGTGAGTCTCTGAGTGAGTCTCTGTGTGAGTCTCTGTGTGAGTCTTAGTGAGTCTCTGAGTGAGTCTTAGTGAGTCTCTGAGTGAGTCTTAGTGAGTCTCTGTGTGAGTCTCTGTATGAGTCTCTGAGTGAGTCTCTGTATGAGTCTCTGAGTGAGTCTCTGAGTGAGTCTCTGAGTGAGTCTCTGTGTGAGTCTCTGTGTGAGTCTCTGTGTGAGTCTCTGAGCGAATCTCCGAGTGAGTCTCTGAGCGAGTCTCTGAGTGACTCACAGGGTGACTCACAGGGCGACTCACAGGGTGACTCACAGGGCGAGTCTCTGAGCGACTCACAGGGTGACTCACAGGGTGACTCACAGGGCGAGCGAGGAAGGGTTCTCAAGGTGTCTCCGCAGGAGCTGCAGGAAGGCCGCCGCTCCGTCCTGGTCCACCACTCGGCCGTCGCTCGCTAGCGACAGTGAGTCTTAGTCTCTGTGTGAGTCTTAGTGTGAGTCTTAGTGAGTCTTAGTGAGTCTCTGTGTGAGTCTCTGTGTGAGTCTTAGTGAGTCTTAGTGAGTCTCTGAGTGAGTCTCTGTGTGAGTCTCTGTGTGAGTCTTAGTCTCTGTGTGAGTCTCTGAGTGAGTCTCTGTGTGAGTCTCTGTGTGAGTGTCTGTGTGAGTCTTAGTCTCTGTGTGAGTCTTAGTGAGTCTTAGTGAGTCTCTGTATGAGTCTCTGAGTGAGTCTCTGAGCGAGTCTCTGAGTGAGCGAATCTCCCAGTGAGTCTCTGAGTGACTCACAGGGCGACTCACAGGGCGACTCACAGGGCGACTCACAGGGCGACTCACAGGGTGACTCACTGAGCGACTCACAGGGCGACTCACAGGGCGAGCGAGGAAGGGTTCTCAAGGTGTCTCCGCAGGAGCTGCAGGAAGGCCGCCGCTCCGTCCTGGTCCACCACTCGGCCGTCGCTCGCTAGCGACAGTGAGTCTTAGTCTCTGTGTGAGTATTAGTGAGTCTTAGTGAGTCTTAGTGAGTCTCTGTGTGAGTCTCTGTGTGAGTCTTAGTCTCTGTGTGAGTCTTAGTGAGTCTCTGTGTGAGTCTCTGTGTGAGTCTTAGTGAGTCTCTGTGTGAGTCTCTGAGTGAGTCTCTGAGCGAGTCTCTGAGTGACTCACAGGGTGACTCACAGGGCGACTCACAGGGTGACTCACAGGGCGAGTCTCTGAGCGAGTCTCTGAGTGACTCACAGGGTGACTCACAGGGCGAGTCTCTGAGCGACTCACAGGGCGACTCACAGAGTGACTCACAGGGTGACTCACAGAGTGACTCACAGGGTGACTCACAGAGTGACTCACAGGGTGACTCACAGGGCGAGTCTCTGAGCGACTCACAGGGCGACTCACAGGGCGAGCGAGGAAGGGTTCTCAAGGTGTCTCCGCAGGAGCTGCAGGAAGGCCGCCGCTCCGTCCTGGTCCACCACTCGGCTGTCGCTCGCTAGCGACAGTGAGTCTTAGACTGTGTGAGTCTTAGTGAGTCTTAGTGAGTCTCTGAGTGAGTCTTAGTGAGTCTCTGTGTGAGTCTTAGTGAGTCTCTGAGTGAGTCTTAGTGAGTCTTAGTGAGTCTTAGTGAGTCTCTGTATGAGTCTCTGTGTGAGTCTCTGTGTGAGTCTCTTAGTGAGTCTCTGTGTGAGTCTCTGTGTGACTCACAGGGTGACTCACAGGGCGACTCACAGGGCGACTCACAGGGCGACTCACAGGGCGACTCACAGGGCGACTCACAGGGCGACTCACAGGGCGACTCACAGGGCGAGCGAGGAAGGGTTCTCAAGGTGTCTCCGCAGGAGCTGCAGGAAGGCCGCCGCTCCGTCCTGGTCCACCACTCGGCCGTCGCTCGCTAGCGACAGTGAGTCTTAGTCTCTGTGTGAGTATTAGTGAGTCTTAGTGAGTCTTAGTGAGTCTCTGTGTGAGTCTTAGTGAGTCTTAGTGAGTCTTAGTGAGTCTTAGTGAGTCTCTGTGTGAGTCTTAGTGAGTCTCTGTGTGAGTCTTAGTGAGTCTCTGTGTGAGTCTTAGTGAGTCTTAGTGAGTCTCTGTGTGAGTCTCTGAGTGAGTCTTAGTGAGTCTCTGAGTGAGTCTTAGTGAGTCTTAGTGAGTCTCTGTGTGAGTCTTAGTCTCTGTGTGAGTCTCTGAGTGAGTCTCTGAGTGAGTCTTAGTGAGTCTCTGTATGAGCCTCCTAGTGAGTCTCTGTGTGAGTCTCTGAGCGAGTCTCTGAGTGAGTCTCTGAGCGAGTCTCTGAGTGAGTCTCTGAGCGAGTCTCTGAGTGACTCACAGGGCGACTCACAGGGCGACTCACAGGGCGAGCGAGGAAGGGTTCTCAAGGTGTCTCCGCAGGAGCTGCAGGAAGGCCGCCGCTCCGTCCTGGTCCACCACTCGGCCGTCGCTCGCTAGCGACAGTGAGTCTTAGTCTCTGTGTGAGTCTTAGTGAGTCTTAGTGAGTCTCTGTGTGAGTCTTAGTGAGTCTCTGTGTGAGTCTTAGTGAGTCTCTGTGTGAGTCTTAGTGAGTCTTAGTGAGTCTCTGTGTGAGTCTCTGAGTGAGTCTCTGAGTGAGTCTCTGAGTGAGTCTCTGAGCGAGTCTCTGAGTGAGTCTCTGAGCGAGTCTCTGAGTGACTCACAGGGCGACTCACAGGGCGACTCACAGGGCGAGCGAGGAAGGGTTCTCAAGGTGTCTCCGCAGGAGCTGCAGGAAGGCCGCCGCTCCGTCCTGGTCCACCACTCGGCTGTCGCTCGCTAGTGACAGGCTCAGCGTGGGAACGGCGCTCACCCCCCCCCCGGCGGGGGGGGCGGGGGGGGGCGCCCCCCCCCCACTCGCCCCCCCCTCCTCCTCCCCCCCCCCCGCCCCCGCCTCTCTCATCTGGGTCCCCACGCCCCCCACGGCGAGAACCGAGGAGTGGGCCGGGGGCAGAGAGGAGACAAACGCAGAGACGGAGCTCAGGGGAGAGACGCTGGAGACACGGGGGGGGGGGGGCAGGGGGGGGGCAGGGGGGGGGACACGGGGGGGGGCAGGGGGGAGACGGGGGGGGGGGGCGGGGGGCAGGGGGACACGGAGGGGGGGGTCACGGGGGATAGAGACAGACACATTCGTGTTAATTTTGTGTGTACACGTGTGTGTACGTATATCTGTGTGTGTGTATCTGTGTGTGTAGTGTATAGTGTAGTGTAATGTGTTGTGAGTGTAGTGTATAGTGTAGTGTAATGTGTGTGTGTAGTGTAGTGTAATGTGTGTAGTGTATAGTGTAGTGTAATGTGTGTAGTGTATAGTGTAGTGTAATGTGTTGTGAGTGTAGTGTATAGTGTAGTGTAATGTGTGTGTGTGTAGTGTAGTGTATAGTGTAGTGTATAGTGTAGTGTATAGTAGTGTATAGTGTAGTGTAATGTGTGTAGTGTATAGTGTGCTGTAATGTGTTGTGAGTGTAGTGTATAGTGTAGTGTATTGTGTAGTGTAATGTGTGTAGTGTATTGTGTAGTGTATAGTGTAGTGTATAGTGTAGTGTAAAGTGTAGTGTATAGTGTAGTGTATAGTGTAGTGTAGTTTTACATAAATGCTCCACTGCTATTTTCTTCCGGTTTCAAACTTCCAGCTTTGGCTCTCTCCTCCAGATCCTAAACATCAACAACAACCAACACCACATCAACAACAACCACCAACACCACATCAACAACAACAACCACCAACACCACATCAACAACAACCACCACCAACACCACATCAACAACAACAACAACCACCAACACCACATCAACAACAACAACCACCAACACCACATCAACAACAACAACCACTACCAACACCACATCAACAACAACAACAACCACCAACACCACATCAACAACAACAACCACCAACACCACATCAACAACAACAACCACCAACACCACATCAACAACAACCACCAACACCACACCAACAACAACCACCAACACCACATCAACAACAACCACCAACACCACATCAACAACAACAACCACCAACACCACATCAACAACAACCACCAACACCACACCAACAACAACAACCACCAACACCACACCAACAACAACAACCACCAGCAACCACAACAATCACATCGTCAACAACCACAACAACAACAATCACAACAACAATCACAGTAACACCACATTAACAACCACAACAACCACAACAACAACAATCACAACAACAATCACAGTAACACCACATTAACAACCACAACAACCACAACAACAACAATCACAACAACAACCACAACAACCACCAATACCACATCAACAACAACCACACCAACAACAACAACCACCAGCAACCACATCAACAACCACAACAACAACCACAACAATCACATCGTCAACAACAATCACAACAACAACAATCACAGTAACATCACATCAACAACCACAACAATCACAACAACAATCACAGTAACACCACATCAACAACCACAACAACCACAACAATCACATCAACAATCACAGTAACAGTACATCAACAACCACATCAACAACCACATCGTCAAAACTACAACAACAACCACAACAACAACCACAACACCTACATCAACAATCACAGAAACACCACATTAACAACCACATCAACAACCACAACAACCACAACAACAATCACAGTAACACCACATTAACAACCACATCAACAACCACAACAACCACAACAACAATCACAGTAACACCACATCAACAACCACATCAACAACCACAACAACCACATCAACAACCACATCAACAACCACAACAACAATCACATCAACAATCACAGAAACACCACATCAACAACCACATCAACAACCACAACAACCACAACAACAACCACATCAACAACCACAACAACAACCACAACAACAATCACAGTAACACCACAACAACAACAACAACCACATCAACAACCACATCAACAACCACATCAACAACCACATCAACAACCACAATAGCAACCACATCAACAACCACATCAACAACCACAACAACAACCACAACAACAATCACAGTAACACCACAACAACAACCACAACAACAATCACAATAACAACCACATCAACAACCACATCAACAACCACATCAACAACCACAACAACAACAACAACCACATCAACAACCACAAGAACAACAACCACATCAACAACCACAACAACAACCACAACAACAACCACAACAACAACAACCACAACAACAACAACCACAACAACAACAACAACCGCATGGATCCTGGTGGTTTCCACGGTGGCGACTGTGGTGGCGCTGGTTACCGTGACGATGGAGCCCAGCGCGTGTAGCCCGTAGCGATGGGCCCCGGTTACCATCGGCAACAGCGTGCCGCGGTCCGTCGCCACGGCAACCGACACGTCCACGGAAGGGCGATGCTTCACACCGCCGCTGTCGCCGCCGTCACCAACCCAGCACACGTTCATGGTGGGCATCACCTGTCACATCACCATCATCATCAACACCATCATCATCATCATCACCTGTCACATCATCATCATCATCAACACCATCATCATCATCATCACCACCTGTCACAACATCACCAGCATCATCATCACCTGTCACATCATCATCACCAGCATCATCATCACCTGTCACATCATCATCATCATCACCAGCATCATCATCACCTGTAACAACGTCATCATCATCACCATCATCATCATCACCTGTCACATCATCATCACCATCACCAGCATCATCATCACCTGTCACATCATCATCATCAGCATCATCACCTGTCACATCATCATCATCAGCATCATCACCTGTCACATCATCATCATCATCACCATCATCATCACCTGTCACATCATCATCATCATCAACACCATCATCATCACCAGCATCATCATCACCTGTCACATCATCATCATCATCACCATCATCATCACCTGTCACATCATCACCAACATCACCTGTCACATCACCATCATCATCATCAACACCATCATCATCACCTGTCACATCATCATCATCATCACCATCATCATCATCACCTGTCACAACATCACCTGTCACATCACCAACATCATCACCATCATCACCTGTCACAACATCACCACCATCATCATCATCATCACCACCATCACCATCACCATCATCACCTGTCACATCATCATCACCATCATCATCACCTGTCACATCATCACCACCATCACCATCACCTGTCACAACATCATCTGTCACAACGTCACCACCATCATCATCATCATCACCTGTCACATCATCACCACCATCATCACCTGTCACATCATCACCACCATCATCATCACCTGTCACATCATCATCATCATCACCATCATCATCATCACCTGTAACAACGTCATCATCATCATCATCACCTGTCACAACATCACCAGCATCATCATCACCTGTCACAACATCACCAGCATCACCATCACCTGTCACAACATCACCAACATCACCATCACCTGTCACATCACCTGTCACATCATCACCTGTCACATCACCTGTCACAACATCACCACCATCATCATCACCTGTCACAACATCATCACCACCATCATCATCACCTGTCACAACATCACCAGCATCATCATCGCCTGTCACAACATCACCAACATCACCATCATCTGTCACAACATCACCATCATCATCATCATCGCCTGTCACAACATCACCACCATCATCACCATCTGTCACAACATCACCATCATCATCACCACCATCACCATCATCATCATCACCTGTCACAACATCACCTGTCACAACATCATCATCACCTGTCACAACATCACCATCATCATCATCACCTGTCACAACATCACCATCATCACCATCACCTGTCACAACATCACCAGCATCATCATCACCTGTCACATCATCATCACCATCATCATCACCATCACCTGTCACATCATCATCACCATCATCATCGCCTGTCACAACATCACCACCATCACCACCACCTGTCACAACATCACCATCATCATCATCACCTGTCACATCATCACCACCATCATCATCACCTGTCACAACAACACCACCATCGCCACCACCATCACCACCATCACCACCACCATCACCACCATCACCACCGCCATCACAACCACCATCACCATCATCACCATCATCAACGCCATCACCACCATCACCACCATCACCACCATCACCACCATCACCACCATCACCACCGCCATCACCACCATCACCACCATCATCACCATCACCACCACCATCACCACCACCATCGCCACCATCATCACCATCACCACCATCACCACCATCATCATCACCATCATCACCACCATCACCACCACCACCACCACCTTCACCACCATCACCGCCACCACCGCCATCACCGCCATCACCACCATCACCGCCATCACCATCATCACCACCATCACCATCATCACCACCATCACCACCATCACCATCATCACCACCGCCATCATCACCATCACCACCATCACCACCATCACCATCATCACCACCGCCATCACCACCATCACCACCATCATCACCACCATCATCACCACCATCATCACCATCACCACCACCATCACCACCATCATCACCATCACCACCATCATCATCACCATCATCACCACCATCACCACCACCACCACCACCTTCACCACCATCACCGCCACCACCGCCATCATCACCACCACCGTCATCATCACCATCAACGCCATCACAACCACCATCACCACCATCACCGCCATCACCGCCATCACCGCCATCACCGCCATCACCATCATCACCACCATCATCACCACCATCACCACCATCACCACCACCATCATCACCATCATCATCACCATCATCACCATCATCACCACCACCACCATCACCACCATCATCACCACCACCACCATCACCATCATCACCATCACCACCATCACCACCACCATCACCATCACCACCATCACCACCACCACCATCATCATCATCACCTGCAGAGACTTGGCCACGGCCTTGATGATGAACGTGGTGAGTGAGACGCTCAACCCATCTGTGCAGAGACACACGGAGACACGGAGACACACGGAGACACACGGAGACACACAGAGACACACGGAGACACGGAGACACACGGAGACACACGGAGACACACGGAGACACGGAGACACAGAGACACACGGAGACACACGGAGACACACGGAGACACGGAGACACACGGAGACACACGGAGACACACGGAGACACGAAGACACACGGAGACACACGGAGACACACAGAGACACGCGGAGACACACGGAGACACACGGAGACCGGAGACACACGGTGACACACGGAGACACACGGAGACACGGAGACACACGCTGAGAGAGTGAGACGCAGAGAGAGACACACGGTGAGACAGTGAGACGCAGAGAGAGACACACGGTGAGACAGTGAGACGCAGAGAGACACGCACACAGAGAGACACACAGAGAGAGACACAGAGAGACACGGAGACACACAGAGACACACGGTGAGACACGGTGAGACAGTGAGACACAGAAAGAGACACACACAGAGAG
Source organism: Petromyzon marinus (assembly GCF_048934315.1). Classification (NCBI taxonomy): domain Eukaryota; kingdom Metazoa; phylum Chordata; class Hyperoartia; order Petromyzontiformes; family Petromyzontidae; genus Petromyzon; species Petromyzon marinus. The sequence continues at coordinate 9,118,182 of NC_133746.1, forward strand.
ACACACAGAGAGAGACACAGAGACACACGGTGAGACACACGGTGAGACACAGAGAGAGAGACACAGAGAGACACACGGTGAGACACACAGAGACACACAGAGAGATACAGAGACACACAGAGACACATAGAGAGACACAGAGAGACACATGGTGAGACACAGAGAGACAGAGAGACACACAGTGAGACACACGAAGACACAGAGAGACAGAGAGACACACAGTGAGACACACGAAGACACAGAGAGACACAGAGACACAAAGAGACACACAGAGACACACAGAGACACACAGAAAGACACACAGAGAGACACAGTGAGACACAGAGAGACACAGAGAGAGAGATACAGAGAGAGACACACAGAGAGACAGAGAGAGACAGAGAGAGAGACACACAGAGACACACGGTGAGACACACGGTGAGACACAGAGAGACACAGAGAGAGACACACAATGAGAAACATAGAGACACACAGAGACACAGAGAGAAACAGAGAGACACAGAGAGACACTGAGAGACACAGTGAGACACAGTGAGACACACAGAGACACACAGAGAGACACACAGAGAGACACAGAGAGACACACAGAGAGACACAGTGAGACACAGTGAGACACAGAGAGAGAGACACAGAGAAAGAGACACAGAGAGACAGAGAGAGACAGAGAGAGAGACAGAGAGAGACACAAAGAGACACAGAGACACACGGTGAGACACACAGAGAGACACAGAGAGACACAGAGAGACACACGGTGAGACACAGAGAGACACAGAGAGAGACACACAATGAGACATACAGAGACACACAGAGAGAGACACAGAGAGACACAGTGAGACACACAGAGACACAGAGAGACACACAGAGAGACACACAGAGAGACACACAGAGAGACACAGAGAGACACAGAGAGACACACGGTGAGACACAGAGAGACACAATGAGACACACAGAGACACACAGAGAGAGATACAGAGAGACACAGAGAGACACACGGTGAGACACAGAGAGACACAGTGAGACACAGTGAGACACAGTGAGACACAGAGAGAGAGACACAGAGAGACACAGAGAAAGAGACACAGAGAGACAGAGAGAGACAGAGAGAGAGACAGAGAGAGACACAAAGAGACACAGAGACACACGGTGAGACACACAGAGAGACACAGAGAGACACAGAGAGACACACGGTGAGACACAGAGAGACACAGAGAGAGACACACAATGAGACATACAGAGACACACAGAGAGAGACACAGAGAGACACACAGAGACACACAGAGACACAGAGAGACACACAGAGAGACACACAGAGAGACACACAGAGAGACACACAGAGAGACACAGAGAGACACACAGAGAGACACACAGAGAGACACAGAGAGACACAGAGAGACACAGAGAGAGACACACAGAGAGACACAGAGAGACACAATGAGACACACAGAGACACACAGATAGAGACACCGAGAGACACAGAGAGTCACACGGTGAGACACAGAGAGACACAGTGAGACACAGTGAGACACAGAGAGAGTGAGACACAGAGAGAGAGACACAGAGAGAGACACACAGAGAGACAGAGAGAGACAGAGAGAGACACACAGAGAGACACAGAGAGAGAGACAGAGAGAGACATAGAGAGACACACAGTAAGTGGGTGATTAATTGGGTTTGTGTGAGTGGGTGAGTGAGCGGGTGGGTTAACGAGTGGGTGGGTGAGTGGGTGGGTGAGTGAGCAGGTGGGTGAGCGAGTACGTGGGTGGGTGAGTGGGTGGGTGAGTGGGTGGGTGAGTGAGTGAGTGGGTGGGTGAGTGAGTGAGTGGGTGAGTGAGTGAGTGGGTGAGTGCGTGAGTGGGTGAGCGAGTGAGTGGGTGAGTGAGTGAGTGGGTGAGTGGGTGAGTGGGTGAGCGAGTGAGCGAGTGAGTGGGTGAGTGAGTGAGTGGGTGAGTGAGTGGGTGAGTGGGTGAGTGGGTGAGCGAGTGAGTGGGTGAGTGAGGGAGTGAGTGGGTGAGTGAGTGGGTGAGTGAGTGGGTGAGTGAGTGGGTGAGCGAGTGAGTGGGTGGGTGAGTGAGTGAGTGAGCGACTGGGTGAGTGGGTGAGCGAGTGAGTGGGTGGGTGGGTGAGTGAGTGAGCGACTGGGTGGGTGAGTGAGTGAGTGGGTGAGTGAGTGAGTGGGTGAGTGAGTGAGTGGGTGAGTGAGTGGTGAGTGTGTGAGTGGGTGGGTGAGTGAGTGGGTGGGTGAGTGAGTGGGTGAGTGGGTGAGCGACTGGGTGGGTGAGTGAGTGAGTGATCGAGTGGGTGAGTGGGTGAGTGGGTGAGTGAGTGAGTGAGCGAGCGGATGAGCGAGTGAGTGGGTGAGTGAGTGAGTGAGTGAGCGACTGGGTGAGTGAGTGAGTGAGTGGTGAGTGGGTGAGTGAGTGACTGAGTGGGGTGAGCGAGCAGCGTGGCAGTGCAGCAGTGGATCGAGCCTGCACCGTGCTGCTGCAGGCTCGTCTGCAGCTGGATGAGTCGGCTGAGGTCACAGACCACGCTGGAGTAGAGGTGGGGGGCAGCTTTGTGGGGGACCCAGGGGGGGGGCCGTGGGGGTCACGTCCGTGTACTGGAACACGCGGGGAGAGGTGATCACTCACCACTCACTCACCACTCACCACTCACTCACCACTCACTCACCAATCACTCACCAATCACTCACCACTCACTCACCACTCACTCACCACTCACTCACTCACCACTCACCAATCACTCACCACTCACTCACCACTCACTCACTCACTCACCAATCACTCACCACTCACTCACTCACTCACCAATCACTCACCACTCACTCACCACTCACTCACCACTCACTCACTCACCAATCACTCACCACTCACTCACCAATCACTCACCACTCACTCACCAATCACTCACCAATCACTCACTCACCACTCACTCACCACTCACTCACCACTCACTCACCACTCACTCACCACTCACTCATCACTCACTCACCACTCACTCACCCAGTCGCTCACTCACCCACTCACCCACTCACTCACCCACTCACTCGCTCACCCACTCACCCACTCACTCACTCACTCACCCACTCACTCACCACTCACTCACCACTCACTCACCAATCACTCACCACTCACTCACCACTCACTCACCACTCACTCACTCACCACTCACTCACCACTCACTCACTCACTCACCAATCACTCACCAATCACTCACCACTCACTCACTCACCACTCACTCACTCCTCACTCACCACTCACTCACTCACCACTCACTCACTCACCACTCACTCACCAATCACTCACCACTCACTCACTCACTCACCACTCACTCACCAATCACTCACCACTCACTCACCAATCACTCACTGACTCACCACTCACTCACTCACCAATCACTCACCACTCACTCACCACTCACTCACCACTCACTCACCAATCACTCACCACTCACTCACCAATCACTCACCACTCACTCACCACTCACTCACCACTCACTCACCAATCACTCACCACTCACTCACCACTCACCACTCACCACTCACTCACCACTCACTCACTCACTCACCAATCACTCACCAATCACTCACCAATCACTCACCACTCACTCACTCACCACTCACTCACTCACCACTCACTCACCACTCACTCACTCACCACTCACTCACTCACCACTCACTCACCAATCACTCACCACTCACTCACTCACTCACCACTCACTCACCACTCACTCACCACTCACTCACCACTCACTCACCAATCACTCACCACTCACTCACCACTCACTCACCAATCACTCACCAATCACTCACCACTCACTCACCACTCACTCACTCACTCACCACTCACTCACTCACCACTCACTCACCACTCACTCACTCACCACTCACTCACCACTCACTCACTCACTCACCAATCACTCACTCACCACTCACTCACTCACTCACCACTCACTCACCACTCCCTCACTCACCACTCACTCACCACTCACTCACCACTCACTCACCACTCACTCACCAATCACTCACCAATCACTCACCACTCACTCACTCACCACTCACTCACTCACCACTCACTCACCACTCACTCACCACTCACCAATCACTCACCACTCACTCACTCACCAATCACTCACCAATCACTCACCACTCACTCACTCACCACTCACTCACCAATCACTCACCAATCACTCACCAATCACTCACCACTCACCACTCACTCACTCACTCACCACCCACTCACCAACCCACTCACTCGCTCACCCACTCACTCACCACTCACTCACCACTCACTCACCACTCACTCACCAATCACTCACCACTCACTCACCACTCACTCACCACTCACCACTCACTCACCACTCACTCACCACTCACCACTCACTCACCACCCACTCACCACTCACCTCACTCACCAATCACTCACCACTCACTCACCAATCACTCACCAATCACTCACCACTCACTCACCACTCACTCACTCATTCACTCACCACTCACTCACCAATCACTCACTCACTCACTCACTCACCACTCACTCACCACTCACTCACCACTCACTCACCATCACTCACCACTCACTCACCCACCACTCACTCACCACTCACTCACTCACTCACCACTCACTCACCACTCACTCACCACTCACTCACCACTCACTCACCAATCAATCACTCACTCACCACTCACTCACCAACACATCACTCACCACTCACACTCACTCACTCACTCACCACACACTCACCACTCACTCACCACTCACTCACCAATCACTCACTCATTCACTCACCACTCACTCACCACTCACTCACCACTCACTCACCACTCACTCACCAATCACTCACTCATTCACTCACCCACTCACTCACCACTCACTCACCACTCACTCACCAATCACTCACCATTCACTCACCACTCACTCACCACTCACTCACCAATCACTCACCAATCACTCACCACCACTCACCTCACGCACTCACTCACCACTCACTCACCACTCACTCACCATCACTCACTCACCACTCACTCACTCACCACTCACTCACCACTCACTCACTCACTCACTCACCACACTCACCACTCACTCACTCACCAACTCACTCATCATCACCACTCACTCACCACTCACTCACCAATCACTCACCACTCACTCACCAATCAATCACTCACTCACCACTCACTCACCACTCACTCACCAATCACTCACTCATTCACTCACCACACACTCACCACTCACTCACCACTCACTCACCACTCACTCACCAATCACTCACTCATTCACTCACCACACACTCACCACTCACTCACCACTCACTCACCACTCACTCACCAATCACTCACTCATTCACTCACCCACTCACTCACCACTCACTCACCACTCACTCACCAATCACTCACCAATCACTCACCACTCACTCACCACTCACTCACTCACTCACCAATCACTCACCAATCACTCACTCACCACTCACTCACTCACCACTCACTCACCACTCACTCACCACTCACTCACCAATCACTCACTCACCACTCACTCACTCACCACTCACTCACTCACCAATCACTCACCACTCACTCACCACCACTCACTCACCACTCACTCACTCATCACTCACTCACTCACCACTCACTCACCCACTCACTCACCACTCACTCACCAATCACTCACCACTCACTCACCACTCACTTCACCACTCACTCACTCACCACTCACTCACCACTCACTCACCACTCACTCACTCACTCACCCCCACTCACTCACCACTCACTCACCACTCACTCACCACTCACTCACTCACCACTCACTCACCACCAACCTCACCCACTCACTCACCACTCACTCACTCCAATCACTCACCACTCACTCACCACTCACTCACCACTCACTCACTCACCAATCACTCACCACTCACCACTCACTCACCACTCACTCACCACTCACTCACCACTCACCCATCACTCACCACTCACTCACCACTCACTCACTCACTCACCACTCACTCACCAATCACTCACTCACTCACTCACCCACCTCACTCACTCACTCACCACTCACTCACCAATCACTCACCAATCACTCACCACTCACTCACCATCACCACTCACTCACCACTCACTCACCACTCACTCACTCACCACTCACCCACTCACTCACCACTCACTCACCACTCACTCACCACTCTCCCCACTCACTCACCACTCACCACTCACTCACAACTCACTCACTCACTCACCACTCACCTCACCACTCACTCACCACTCACTCACTCACCACTTCAGCTCACTCACCCACTCACCCACCACCACTCACTCACCAATCACTCACCAATCACCACTCACCACTCACTCACAATCAATCACTCACTCACCACTCACTCACCACCTACTCAATCACCACACACTCACCACTCACTCACCACTCACTCACCACTCACTCACCAATCACTCACTCATTCACTCACCCACTCACTCACCAATCACTCACCACTCACTCACCACTCACTCACCAATCACTCACCAATCACTCACCACTCACTCACCACTCACTCACCAATCACTCACCAATCACTCACTCACCACTCACTCACTCACCACTCACTCACCACTCACTCACCACTCACTCACCAATCACTCACTCACCACTCACTCACTCACCACTCACTCACTCACCAATCACTCACCACTCACTCACCAACCACTCACTCACCAATCACTCACTCACCACTCACTCACTCACCACTCACTCACCACTCACTCACCACTCACTCACCAATCACTCACCACTCACTCACCACTCACTCACCACTCACTCACTCACCACTCACTCACCACTCACTCACCACTCACTCACTCACTCACCAATCACTCACCACTCACTCACCACTCACTCACCACTCACTCACTCACCACTCACTCACCACTCACCCACTCACTCACCACTCACTCACCACTCACTCACTCACCAATCACTCACCACTCACTCACCACTCACTCACCACTCACTCACTCACCAATCACTCACCACTCACCCACTCACTCACCACTCACTCACCACTCACTCACCACTCACCAATCACTCACCACTCACTCACCACTCACTCACTCACTCACCACTCACTCACCAATCACTCACCACTCACTCACCACTCACTCACTCACTCACCAATCACTCACCACTCACTCACTCATTCACTCACCACTCACTCACCAATCACTCACTCACCACACACTCACCAATCACTCACCAATCACTCACCAATCACTCACTCACCACTCACCACTCACTCACCACTCACTCACCACTCACTCACCACTCACTCACTCTCACCCACTCACTCACCACTCACTCACCACTCACTCACCACTCACTCACCACTCACTCACTCATTCACTCACTCACCACTCACTCACCACTCACTCACCAATCACTCACCAATCACTCACCAATCACTCACCAATCACTCACCAATCACTCACCACTCACTCACCACTCACTCACTCACTCACACACCCACACACCACTCACTCACCACTCACTCACCACTCACTCACCACTCACTCACTCACCACTCACTCACTCACACACCCACACACCACCCACTCACCACTCACTCACCAATCACTCACCAATCACTCACCACTCACTCACTCACCACTCACCACTCACTCACTCACCACTCACTCACCACTCACTCACTCACTCACCACTCACTCACCACTCACTCACCAATCACTCACCACTCACTCACCAATCAATCACTCACTCACCACTCACTCACCACTCACTCACCAATCACTCACTCATTCACTCACCACACACTCACCACTCACTCACCACTCACTCACCACTCACTCACCAATCACTCACTCACCACACACTCACCACTCACTCACCACTCACTCACCACTCACTCACCAATCACTCACTCATTCACTCACCCACTCACTCACCACTCACTCACCACTCACTCACCACTCACTCACCAATCACTCACCAATCACTCACCACTCACTCACCACTCACTCACCAATCACTCACCAATCACTCACTCACCACTCACTCACTCACCACTCACTCACCACTCACTCACCACTCACTCACCAATCAGCTCACTCACCACTCACTCACTCACCACTCACTCACTCACCACTCACTCACCACTCACTCACCAATCACTCACTCACCACTCACTCACCACTCACTCACCACTCACTCACCAATCACTCACTCATTCACTCACCACTCACTCACCACTCACTCACCACTCACTCACCACTCACTCACTCACCACTCACTCACCACTCACTCACCACTCACTCACTCACTCATCACTCACCACTCACTCACCACTCACTCACCACTCACTCACTCACCACTCACCCACTCACTCACCACTCACTCACCACTCACTCACTCACCAATCACTCACCACTCACTCACCACTCACTCACTCCACCATCACTCACCACTCACCCACTCACTCACCACTCACTCACCACTCACTCACCACTCACCAATCACTCACCACTCACTCACCACTCACTCACTCACCACTCACTCACTCAATCACTCACCACTCACTCACCACTCACTCACTCACTCACCAATCACTCACCACTCACTCACTCATTCACTCACCACTCACTCCACAATCACTCACTCACCACACACTCACCAATCACTCACCAATCACTCACCAATCACTCACTCACCACTCACCACTCACTCACTCACTCACCACTCACTCACCACTCACTCACTCACCACTCACTCACCACTCACTCACCACTCACTCACCACTCACTCACTCTCACCCACTCACTCTCACCCACTCACTCACCACTCACTCACCACTCACTCACCACTCACTCACTCATTCACTCACTCACCACTCACTCACCACTCACTCACCAATCACTCACCAATCACTCACCAATCACTCACCACTCACTCACCCACTCACTCACTCACTCACACACCCACACACCACTCACTCACCACTCACTCACCACTCACTCACCACTCACTCACTCACTCACACACCCACACACCACCCACTCACCAATCACTCACCAATCACTCACCAATCACTCACCACTCACTCACCACTCACCACCCCACAACCACTCACTCACCACTCACTCACCACTCACTCACCACTCACTCACTCACTCACACACCCCACACCACCACTCACCACTCACTCACCAATCACTCACCACACACTCACCCACTCACTCACCATTCACTCACTCATTCACTCACCACTCACTCACCACTCACTCACCACTCACTCACCACTCACTTACCAATCACTCACCACTCACTCACCACTCACTCACCAATCACTCACCACTCACTCACCAATCACTCACCAATCACTCACTCACCACTCACTCACCACTCACTCACCAATCACTCACCAATCACTCACTCACCACTCACTTACCCACTCACTCACCACTCACTCACCACTCACCACTCACTCACCACTCACTCCACCAATCACTCACCAATCACTCACCACTCACTCACCACTCACTCACCAATCACTCACTCATTCACTCACCACTCACTCACCACTCACTCAACCACTCACTCACCAATCACTCACTCACCACTCACTCACCAATCACTCACCAATCACTCACCACTCTCTCACCACTCACTCACCAATCACTCACTCATTCACTCACCACTCACTCACCACTCACTCAACCACTCACTCACCAATCACTCACCACTCACTCACTCACCCACTCACTCACTCACCACTCACTCACCAATCACTCACCACTCACTCACCACTCACTCACACACATCACTCACCACTCACTCACTCACTCACCCACTCACTCACTCACTCACTCACTCACTCACATCACTCACCACCTCACTCACTCACTCATTCACTCACCACTCACTCACCATCGCTCACTCACCCAGTCGCTCACCCACTCACTCACCCGCTCACTCCACTCACCACTCACTCACTCACCACTCACTCACCAATCACTCACTCACCACTCACTCACCACTCACTCACTCACTCATTCATTCACTCACCACTCACTCACCCTCTCACTCACTCACTCACCCACTCACTCACCACTCACTCACCACTCACTCACTCACTCACCCAGTCGCTCACTCACTCACCCACTCACTCACTCACTCACACACTCACTCACACACTCACTCACCACTCACTCCACTCACCACTTCACTCACTCACCGCTCACTCACCACTCACTCACTCACCACTCACTCACCACTCACTCACCACTCACCACTCACCCACTCACTCACCCACTCACTCACTCACCCACTCACTCACTCACTCACCACTCACTCACCAATCACTCACCTCTCACTCACTCACCACTCACTCACCACTCACTCACCACCCACTCACCACTCACTCACCAATCACTCACCCACTCACTCACCCACTCATTCACTCACTCACTCACCCACTCACTCACTCACTCACCACACACTCACCACTCACTCACCACTCACTCACCAATCACTCACCAATCACTCACTCACCACTCACTTACCCACTCACTCACCACTCACTCACCCACTCACCACTCACTCACCACTCACTCACCAATCACTCACCAATCACTCACCACTCACTCACCACTCACTCACCTATCACTCACTCATTCACTCACCACTCACTCACCACTCACTCAACCACTCACTCACCAATCACTCACTCACACTCACTCACCAATCACTCACCAATCACTCACCACTCACTCACCACTCACTCACCATCACTCACTCATTCACTCACCCTCACTCCACAACCACTCACTCACCACGTCACTCACCAATTCACTCACCACTCACTCACCACTCACTCACCAATCACTCACCACTCACTCACCACTCACTCAACCACTCACTCACCAATCACCACACCACTCACTCATCACCCACTCACTCACTCACCACTCACTCACCAATCACTCACCACTCACTCACCACTCACTCACCAATCACTCACTCATTCACTCACCACTCACTCACCACTCACTCAACCACTCACTCACCAATCACTCACTCACCACTCACTCACCAATCACTCACCAATCACTCACCACTCACTCACCACTCACTCACCAATCACTCACTCATTCACTCACCACTCACTCACCACTCACTCAACCACTCACTCACCAATCACTCACCACTCACTCACTCACCCACTCACTCACCACCACTCACTCACCAATCACTCACCACTCACCTCACCACTCACTCACCACTCACTCACTCACTCACTCACTCACTCACCCACTCACTCACCACTCACTCACTCACCCAATCCTCCACCACTCACTCACTCACTCATTCATTCACTCACCACTCACTCACCACTCACTCACCCAGTCGCTCACCCAGTCGCTCACCCACTCACTCACCCGCTCACCCACTCACCCACTCACTCACCACTCACTCACCAATCACTCACTCACCACTCACTCACCACTCACTCACTCACTCATTCATTCACTCACCACTCACTCACCCTCTCACTCACTCACTCACCCACTCACTCACCACTCACTCACCACTCACTCACTCACTCACCCATCCCACGCCACTCACTCACACTCACTCACTCACTCACACACTCACTCACACATCACTCACCACTCACTCACTCACCACTCCACTCACTCACACACCGCTCACTCACCACTCACTCACTCACCACTCACTCACCACTCTCTCACCACTCACCACTCACCCACTCACTCACCCACTCACTCACTCACCCACTCACTCACTCACTCACCACTCACTCACCAATCACTCACCACTCACTCACTCACCACTCACTCACCACTCACTCACCACCCACTCACCACTCACTCACCAATCACTCACCCACTCACTCACCCACTCACTCACCCACTCACTCACTCACTCACCACACACTCACCACTCACTCACCACTCACTCACCAATCACTCACCAATCACTCACCCACTCACTTACCCACTCACTCACCACTCACTCACCACTCACCACTCACTCACCACTCACTCACCAATCACTCACCAATCACTCACCACTCACTCACCACTCACTCACCAATCACTCACTCATTCACTCACCACTCACTCACCACTCACTCAACCACTCACTCACCAATCACTCACTCACCACTCACTCACCAATCACTCACCACTCACTCACCACTCACTCACCAATCACTCACTCATTCACTCACCACTCACTCACCACTCACTCAACCACTCACTCACCAATCACTCACCACTCACTCACTCACCCACTCACTCACTCACCACTCACTCACCAATCACTCACCACTCACTCACCACTCACTCACCACTCACTCACCACTCACTCACTCACTCACTCACTCACCCACTCACTCACCACTCACTCACTCACCAATCACTCACCACTCACTCACTCACTCATTCATTCACTCACCACTCACTCACCACTCACTCACCCAGTCGCTCACCCAGTCGCTCACCCACTCACTCACCCGCTCACCCACTCACCCACTCACTCACCACTCACTCACCAATCACTCACTCACCACTCACTCACCACTCACTCACTCACTCATTCATTCACTCACCACTCACTCACCCTCTCACTCACTCACTCACCCACTCACTCACCACTCACTCACCACTCACTCACTCACTCACCCAGTCGCTCACTCACTCACCCACTCACTCACTCACTCACACACTCACTCACACACTCACTCACCACTCACTCACTCACCATCACTCACTCCTCACCGCTCACTCACCACTCACTCACTCACCACTCACTCACCACTCACTCACCACTCACTCACCACTCCACTCACTCACCCACTCACTCACTCACCACTCACTCACTCACTCACCACTCACTCACCAATCACTCACCACTCACTCACTCACCACTCACTCACCACTCACTCACCACCCACTCACCACTCACTCACCAATCACTCACCCACTCACTCACCCACTCATTCACTCACTCACTCACACACTCACTCACTCACTCACCACACACTCACCACTCACTCACACACTCACTCACCACTCACTCACCAATCACTCACCACCCACTCCACACACTCACTCACCACTCACTCACCACTCACTCACCACTCACTCACTCATCCACTCACTCACTCCCCACTCACTCACCACTCACTCACCACTCACTCACCACTTACTCACCACTCACCCACTCACTCAACCTCACCACTCACTCACCAGTCACCCACTCACCCACTCACTCACCAATCACTCACTCACCACTCACTCACTCACCACACACCACTCACTCACCACTCACTCACTCACCACTCACTCACTCACCACTCACCACTCACTCACTCACCACTCACTCACCCACCCCACCCACTCACCCACTCACTCACTCACCACTCACTCACCCACTCACCACTCACTCACTCACCACTCACCCACTCGCCCACCCACTCGCTCACCCTCTCACTCACCCACTTACCACTCACCACTCACTCACTCACCCACTCACCCACTCACTCACCACTCACTCACCCACTCACTCACCACTTACCAATCACTCACTCACTCACTCACCCACTCACCCACTCACCACTAACCCACTCACTCACTCACCACTCACTCACTCATTCACTCACCCACCCACCCACCAACCCACTCACTTCACCCACCCATCACCCACTCACACACCCACTCACTCACCCACCCACCCACCCACTCACTCACCCACTCACTCACCCACTCACCCACCCACTCACCCACCCAACCACTCACCCACCCACCCACTCACCCACCCACCCACTCACCCACTCACCCACCCACTCATTCACCCACCCACCCATTCACTCACCCACTCTCACCCACCCACCCACCCACTCACCCACCCACCCACTCACCCACCCACTCACCCACCCACCCACCCACTCACCCACTCACTCACCCACTCACCCACCCACCCACTCACTCACTCACTCACCCACTCACCCACTCACCCACCCACCCATCCACTCACCCACCCACTCACCCACCCACCCATCCACTCACCCACCCACCCAACCACCCACCCACTCACTCACTCACCCACCCACTCACTCACTCACTCACCCACCCACTCACCCACCCACCCACCCACTCACCCACCCACCCACTCACCCACCCACCCACCCACTCACCCACCCACCCACTCACCCACTCACCCACCCACCTACCCACTCACTCACCCACTCTCACCCACCCACCCACCCACTCACCCACCCACCCACTCACTAACCCACCCCCCCACTCACCCACCCACCCACTCACCCACCCACCAACCCACCAACCCACTCACTCACGCACTCACCCACCAACCCACCCACTCACCCATTCACCCACCCACCAACCCACCCACTCACCCACCCACCCACCCACCCACTCACCCACCCACCCACTCACCCACCCACCCACCCACTCACCCACCAACCCACTCACCCACCCACCCACTCACCCACCCACTCACCCACTCTCACACCCACCCACTCACCCACCCACCCACTCACCCACCCACCCACTCACCCACCCACTCACCCACCCACCCACTCACCCACCCACTCACCCACCCACCCACTCACTCACCCACCCACTCACCCACCCACCCACCCACTCACCCACTCACCCACCCACCCACCCACTCACCCACCCACCCACTCACCCACCCACTCACCCACTCACCCACCCACCCACTCACTCACCCACTCACCCACTCACTCACCCCCTCACCCACCCACCCACTCACCCACTCACTCACCCACTCACCCACCCACCCACTCACCCACTCACTCACTCACCCACTCACCCACCCACCAACCCACTCACCCACCCACCCACTCACCCACCCACTCACCCGAGGAGTTTGTGAGCGACGAGTACCCGGGGGTGGGGCCACGCCCCTGGGGGCTGGAGGGGGCGGGGCTCTGGTGGAGAGGGCGGGGCCGAGGGGCGGGGCTACGGGGACGGGAGTCAGGGGCGGGGCTCTGGGGGCGGGGGCTTCCTGCTTCGCGCGGGGTAGGCCCTGCACCAACCTCACAGCCTCCCTGGGTTGGGGGGGCGGGGCGAAGGGGGGAGGGGCAAAGGGGGAGGGGCGATGGGGGGGAGGGGCGAAGAGGGGAGGGGCGAAGAGGGGAGGGGCGATGGGGGGAGGGGCGAAGGGGGGAGGGGGCGAAGGGGGGAGGGGCGATGGGGGGTGGGGGGAGGGGCGAGGGGAGAAAAACATAGAATTGGGTCTGTCACTGGTGAGTGGTGGTGAGTGGTGGTGAGTGGTAAGTGGTGGTGAGTGGTGGTGAGTGGTGGTGAGTGGTGGGTGGTGGGTGGTGGTGAGTGGTGGTGAGTGGTAAGTGGTTAGTGGGTGGGTGAATGGGTGAGTGGTAAGTGGTTAGTGGTTAGTGGTAAGTGGTGAGTGGTGAGTGGTAGTGAGTGGTGGCGAGTGGTGGTGGGTGGTGAGTGGTGAGTGGTGGTGAGTGGTGAGTGTTAGTGGTGAGTGGTGGTGAGTGGTGAGTGGTGGCGAGTGGTGGTGGGTGGTGGGTGGTGAGTGGTGAGTGGTGGTGAGTGGTGAGTGGTAAGTGGTGAGTGGTGGTGAGTGGTGAGTGGTGGTGAGTGGTGCTGAGTGGTGAGTGGTGGTGAGTGGTGAGTGGTAAGTGGTGAGTGGTGAGTGGTGGGTGGTGAGTGGTGAGTGGTGGTGAGTGGTGAGTGGTAAGTGGTGAGTGGTAAGTGGTGAGTGGTGGTGAGTGGTAAGTGGTGAGTGGTAAGTGGGTGGGTGAATGGGTGAGTGGTAAGTGGTGAGTGGTAAGTGGTGAGTGGTAAGTGGGTGGGTGAAT
>NC_133746.1:9134181-9144181 GCF_048934315.1 Petromyzon marinus
AGGAGGTGGGGGGGGTGAGTAGGTGGTGGGGGGGGTGAGTAGGAGGTGGGGGGGTGAGTAGGAGGTGGGGGGGTGAGTAGGTGGTGGGGGGGTGAGTAGGTGGTGGGGGGATGAGTAGGAGGTGGGGGGGTGAGTAGGTGGTGGGGGGGGTGAGTAGGTGGTGGGGGGGTGAGTAGGTGGTGGGGGGTGAGTAGGTGGTGGGGGGGATGAGTAGGTGGTGGGGGGGTGAGTAGGTGGTGGGGGGTGAGTAGGTGGTGGGGGGGTGAGGAGGTGGTGGGGGGTGCGTAGGTGGTGGGGGGGTGAGTAGGTGGTGGGGGGGTGAGTAGGTGGTGGGGGGGTGAGTAGGAGGTGGGGGGGGTGAGTAGGTGGTGGGGGGGGTGAGTAGGTGGTGGGGGGGTGAGTAGGTGGTGGGGGGGTGAGTAGGTGGTGGGGGGTGAGTAGGTGGTGGGGGGGGTGAGTAGGTGGTGGGGGGGTGAGTAGGAGGTGGGGGGGTGAGTAGGTGGTGGGGGGGTGAGTAGGAGGTGGGGGGGTGAGTAGGAGGTGGGGGGGTGAGTAGGTGGTGGGGGGGTGAGTAGGTGGTGGGGGGATGAGTAGGAGGTGGGGGGGTGAGTAGGTGGTGGGGGGTGAGTAGGAGGTGGGGGGGTGAGTAGGTGGTGGGGGGGTGAGTAGGTGGTGGGGGGGTGAGTAGGTGGTGGGGGGGTGAGTAGGTGGTGGGGGGGTGAGTAGGAGGTGGGGGGGTGAGTAGGTGGTGGGGGGGTGAGTAGGAGGTGGGGGGGTGAGAAGGTGGTGGGGGGGTGAGAAGGTGGTGGGGGGGTGAGAAGGTGGTGGGGGGGTGAGAAGGTGGTGGGGGGTGAGTAGGTGGTGGGGGGGTGAGAAGGTGGTGGGGGGGTGAGAAGGTGGTGGGGGGGTGAGTAGGTGGTGGGGGGGTGAGAAGGTGGTGGGGGGGTGAGTAGGTGGTGGGGGGGTGAGAAGGTGGTGGGGGGTGAGAAGGTGGTGGGGGGGTGAGAAGGTGGTGGGGGGGTGAGAAGGTGGTGGGGGGGTGAGAAGGTGGTGGGGGGGTGAGAAGGTGGTGGGGGGGTGAGAAGGTGGTGGGGGGGGTGAGTAGGTGGTGGGGGGGTGAGAAGGTGGTGGGGGGGTGAGAAGGTGGTGGGGGGGTGAGAAGGTGGTGGGGGGGGTGAGTAGGTGGAGGGGGGGTGAGTAGGTGGTGGGGGGGGTGAGAGGTGGTGGGGGGGTGAGTAGGTGGTGGGGGGGTGAGTAGGTGGTGGGGGGGTGAGTAGGTGGTGGGGGGGTGAGTAGGTGGTGGGGGGGGTGAGTAGGTGGTGGGGGGTGAGTAGGTGGTGGGGGGGGGTGAGTAGGTGGTGGGGGGAGGGTGAGTAGGTGGTGGGGGGTGAGAAGGTGGTGGGGGGGTGAGGAGGTGGTGGGGGTGAGTAGGTGGTGGGGGTGAGTAGGTGGTGGGGGGGGTGAGTAGGTGGTGGGGGGGTGAGGAGGTGGTGGGGGGGGTGAGAAGGTGGTGGGGGGTGAGTAGGAGGTGGTGGGGGGGTGAGTAGGTGGTGGGGGGGTGAGTAGGTGGTGGGGGGGTGAGTAGGTGGTGGGGGGGTGAGTAGGTGGTGGGGGGGTGAGTAGGTGGTGGGGGGGTGAGTAGGTGGTGGGGGGGTGAGAAGGTGGTGGGGGGGGTGAGTAGGTGGTGGGGGGGTGAGAAGGTGGTGGGGGGGTGAGTAGGTGGTGGGGGGGTGAGTAGGTGGTGGGGGGGTGCGTAGGTGGTGGGGGGGTGAGTAGGTGGGGGGGGGTGAGAAGGTGGTGGGGGGGTGAGTAGGTGGTGGGGGGGTGAGAAGGTGGGGGGGGTGAGAAGGTGTGGGGGGGGTGAGAGGTGGTGGGGGGTGAGTAGGTGGTGGGGGGAGGGTGAGTAGGAGGTGGGGGGGTGAGTAGGTGGTGGGGGGGTGAGGTGGTGGTGGGGGGGTGAGGTGGTGGGGGGGTGAGTAGGTGGTGGGGGGGTGAGTAGGTGGTGGGGGGGTGAATAGGTGGTGGGGGGGTGAGTAGGTGGGGGGGGGTGAGTAGGTGGGGGGGGGGGGTGAGTAGGAGGTGGGGGGGTGAGTAGGAGGTGGGGGGTGAGTAGGTGGTGGGGGGGTGAGTAGGTGGTGGGGGGGGTGAGTAGGTGGTGGGGGGGTGAGTAGGTGGTGGGGGGGGGGGTGAGTAGGTGGTGGGGGGGTGAGGTGGTGGTGGGGGGGTGAGGTGGTGGTGGGGGGTGAGGTGGTGGGGGGGTGAGAAGGTGGTGGGGGGGTGAGAAGGTGGTGGGGGGGTGAGTAGGTGGTGGGGGGGTGAGTAGGTGGTGGGGGGGTGAGTAGGTGGTGGGGGGGTGAGAAGGTGGTGGGGGGGTGAGTAGGTGGTGGGGGGGTGAGTAGGTGGTGGGGGGGGGGTGAGTAGGTGGTGGGGGGGTGAGAAGGTGGTGGGGGGGTGAGTAGGTGGTGGGGGGGTGAGGTGGGGGGGGGGGTGAGTAGGTGGTGGGGGGGTGAGTAGGTGGTGGGGGGGGTGAGTAGGTGGTGGGGGGGTGAGTAGGTGGTGGGGGGGGGTGAGTAGGTGGTGGGGGGGTGAGAAGGTGGTGGGGGGTGAGTAGGTGGTGGGGGGGTGAGTAGGTGGTGGGGGGGTGAGAAGGTGGTGGGGGGGTGAGTAGGTGGTGGGGGGGTGAGGTGGGGGGGGGGTGAGTAGGTGGTGGGGGGGTGAGGAGGTGGGGGGGGTGAGTAGGTGGTGGGGGGGTGAGTAGGTGGTGGGGGGGTGAGTAGGTGGTGGGGGGTGAGTAGGTGGTGGGGGGGTGAGTAGGTGGTGGGGGGGTGAGTAGGTGGTGGGGGGTGAGTAGGTGGTGGGGGGTGAGTAGGTGGTGGGGGGGATGAGTAGGTGGTGGGGGGGTGAGTAGGTGGTGGGGGGTGAGTAGGTGGTGGGGGGGTGAGGAGGTGGTGGGGGGGTGAGTAGGTGGTGGGGGGGTGAGTAGGTGGTGGGGGGGTGAGTAGGTGGTGGGGGGGTGAGTAGGAGGTGGGGGGGTGAGTAGGTGGTGGGGGGGTGAGTAGGTGGTGGGGGGGTGAGTAGGTGGTGGGGGGGTGAGTAGGTGGTGGGGGGTGAGTAGGTGGTGGGGGGTGAGTAGGTGGTGGGGGGGTGAGTAGGAGGTGGGGGGGTGAGTAGGTGGTGGGGGGTGAGTAGGAGGTGGGGGGGTGAGTAGGAGGTGGGGGGTGAGTAGGTGGTGGGGGGGTGAGTAGGAGGTGGGGGGGTGAGTAGGTGGTGGGGGGGTGAGTAGGAGGTGGGGGGGTGAGAAGGTGGTGGGGGGGTGAGAAGGTGGTGGGGGGGTGAGAAGGTGGTGGGGGGGGTGAGTAGGTGGTGGGGGGGTGAGAAGGTGGTGGGGGGGTGAGCAGGTGGTGGGGGGTGAGAAGGTGGTGGGGGGGTGAGAAGGTGGTGGGGGGGTGAGTAGGTGGTGGGGGGGTGAGAAGGTGGTGGGGGGGTGAGAAGGTGGTGGGGGGGTGAGAAGGTGGGGGGGGGGGTGAGAAGGTGGTGGGGGGGTGAGAAGGTGGTGGGGGGGTGAGAAGGTGGTGGGGGGGTGAGAAGGTGGTGGGGGGGTGAGAAGGTGGTGGGGGGGTGAGAAGGTGGTGGGGGGGTGAGTAGGTGGTGGGGGGGTGAGAAGGTGGTGGGGGGGTGAGAAGGTGGTGGGGGGGTGAGAAGGTGGTGGGGGGGGTGAGTAGGTGGAGGGGGGGTGAGTAGGTGGTGGGGGGTGAGTAGGTGGTGGGGGGGGGTGAGTAGGAGGTGGGGGGGTGAGTAGGTGGTGGGGGGGGTGAGTAGGTGGTGGGGGGGTGAGTAGGTGGTGGGGGGGGTGAGTAGGAGGTGGTGGGGGGGTGAGTAGGTGGTGGGGGGGTGAGCAGGTGGGGACGGGGTGAGTAGGAGGTGGTGGGGGGGTGAGTAGGTGGGTGGGGGGGTGTAGGTGTGGGGGGTGAGTAGGTGGTGGGGGGGTGAGTAGGTGGTGGGGGGTGAGTAGGTGGTGGGGGGGGTGAGTAGGTGGTGGGGGGGTGAGTAGGTGGTGGGGGGGTGAGTAGGTGGTGGGGGGTGAGTAGGTGGTGGTGGGGGGGTGAGTAGGAGGTGGGGGGGTGAGTAGGTGGTGGGGGGTGAGTAGGTGGTGGGGGGGTGAGTAGGTGGTGGGGGGGTGAGTAGGTGGTGGGGGGGGTGAGTAGGTGGTGGGGGGTGAGTAGGAGGTGGGGGGGTGAGTAGGTGGTGGGGGGGTGAGTAGGTGGTGGGGGGGTGAGTAGGTGGTGGGGGGGTGAGTAGGTGGTGGGGGGGGTGAGTAGGTGGTGGGGGGGGTGAGTAGGTGGTGGGGGGGTGAGTAGGAGGTGGGGGGTGAGTAGGTGGTGGGGGGGTGAGTAGGTGGTGGGGGGGAGGTGAGTAGGTGGTGGGGGGGTGAGTGGAGGTGGGGGGGTGAGGTGGTGGTGGGGGGGTGAGGTGGTGGTGGGGGGTGAGGTGGTGGTGGGGGGGTGAGGTGGTGGTGGGGGGGGTGAGTAGGTGGTGGGGGGGTGAGTAGGTGGTGGGGGGGTGAGTAGGTGGTGGGGGGTGAGTAGGTGGTGGGGGAGGGTGAGTAGGTGGTGGGGGGTGAGTAGGTGGTGGGGGGGGTGAGTAGGTGGTGGTGGGGGGGTGAGTAGGTGGTGGGGGGGTGAGTAGGTGGTGGGGGGGGTGAGTAGGAGGTGGTGGGGGGGTGAGTAGGTGGTGGGGGGGGTGAGTAGGAGGTGGTGGGGGGTGAGTAGGAGGTGGGGGGGTGAGTAGGTGGTGGGGGGGTGAGTAGGAGGTGGGGGGAGGGTGAGTAGGTGGTGGGGGGGTGAGTAGGTGGTGGGGGGGTGAGTAGGTGGTGGGGGGGTGAGGTGGTGGGGGGGTGAGTAGGTGGTGGGGGGGTGTAGTAGGTGGTGGGGGGGTGAGGAGGTGGTGGGGGGGTGAGTAGGTGGTGGGGGGGTGAGTAGGTGGTGGGGGGTGAGTAGGTGGTGGGGGGGGTGAGTAGGAGGTGGGGGGAGGGTGAGTAGGTGGTGGGGGGGTGAGTAGGTGGTGGGGGGGTGAGGAGGTGGTGGGGGGGTGAGTAGGTGGTGGGGGGGTGAGTAGGTGGTGGGGGGGTGAGTAGGAGGTGGGGGGGTGAGTAGGTGGTGGGGGGGTGAGTAGGAGGTGGGGGGGTGAGTAGGTGGTGGGGGGGTGAGGAGGTGGTGGGGGGAGGGTGAGTAGGTGGTGGGGGGGTGAGTAGGTGGTGGGGGGGTGAGTAGGTGGTGGGGGGGTGAGTAGGTGGTGGGGGGGTGAGTAGGTGGTGGGGGGGGGTAGTAGGAGGTGGTGGGGGGGTGAGTAGGTGGTGGGGGGGTGAGTAGGTGGTGGGGGGGTGAGTAGGTGGTGGGGGGGGTGAGTAGGTGGTGGGGGGGTGAGTAGGTGGTGGGGGGGTGAGTAGGTGGTGGGGGGGAGTGAGGAGGTGGTGGGGGGGTGAGTAGGTGGTGGGGGGGTGAGTAGGTGGTGGGGGGGTGAGTAGGTGGTGGGGGGTGAGTAGGAGGTGGGGGGGTGAGAGTAGGAGGTGGGGGGGTGAGTAGGTGGTGGGGGGGTGAGTAGGTGGTGGGGGGTGAGTAGGTGGTGGGGGGGGGTGAGTAGGTGGTGGGGGGGTGAGTAGGTGGTGGGGGGGTGAGTAGGTGGTGGGGGGGTGAGTAGGTGGTGGGGGGGGTGAGTAGGTGGTGGGGGGGTGAGTAGGTGGTGGGGGGGGTGAGTAGGTGGTGGGGGGTGAGTAGGAGGTGGGGGGGTGAGTAGGTGGTGGGGGGTGAGTAGGTGGTGGGGGGGAGTGAGGAGGTGGTGGGGGGGTGAGTAGGTGGTGGGGGGGTGAGTAGGTGGTGGGGGGGAGTGAGGAGGTGGTGGGGGGAGGGTGAGTAGGAGGTGGGGGGGTGAGTAGGTGGTGGGGGGGTGAGTAGGTGGTGGGGGGGTGAGTAGGTGGTGGGGGGTGAGTAGGTGGTGGGGGGGTGAGTAGGTGGTGGGGGGGTGAGTAGGTGGTGGGGGGGTGAGTAGGTGGTGGGGGGGTGAGTAGGAGGTGGGGGGGGTGAGTAGGTGGTGGGGGGGGTGAGTAGGTGGTGGGGGGGTGAGTAGGTGGTGGGGGGGGGTGAGTAGGTGGTGGGGGGGTGAGTAGGTGGTGGGGGGGTGAGTAGGTGGTGGGGGGGTGAGTAGGAGGTGGGGGGGTGAGTAGGTGGTGGGGGGGTGAGTAGGTGGTGGGGGGGTGAGTAGGTGGTGGGGGGTGAGTAGGTGGTGGGGGGGTGAGTAGGAGGTGGGGGGGTGAGTAGGAGGTGGGGGGGTGAGAAGGAGGTGGGGGGGTGAGTAGGTGGTGGGGGGGTGAGTAGGTGGTGGGGGGGTGAGTAGGTGGGGGGGTGAGAAGATGGTGGGGGGGTGAGTAGGTGGTGGGGGGGTGAGAAGGTGGTGGGGGGGTGAGTAGGTGGTGGGGGGGTGAGAAGGTGGTGGGGGGGTGAGAAGGTGGTGGGGGGTGAGTAGGTGGTGGGGGGGTGAGAAGGTGGGGGGGGGTGAGTAGGTGGTGGGGGGGTGAGAAGGTGGTGGGGGGTGAGAAGGTGGTGGGGGGGTGAGAAGGTGGTGGGGGGGTGAGAAGGTGGTGGGGGGGTGAGAAGGTGGTGGGGGGGTGAGAAGGTGGTGGGGGGGTGAGAAGGTGGTGGGGGGGTGAGTAGGTGGTGGGGGGGTGAGAAGGTGGTGGGGGGGTGAGAAGGTGGTGGGGGGGTGAGAAGGTGGTGGGGGGGGTGAGTAGGTGGAGGGGGGGTGAGTAGGTGGTGGGGGGGGTGAGTAGGTGGTGGGGGGGGGGTGAGTAGGAGGTGGGGGGGTGAGTAGGTGGTGGGGGGGGTGAGTAGGTGGTGGGGGGGTGAGTAGGTGGTGGGGGGGGTGAGTAGGAGGTGGTGGGGGGGTGAGTAGGTGGTGGGGGGGTGAGTAGGTGGGGGGGGGGGGGTGAGTAGGAGGTGGTGGGGGGGTGAGTAGGTGGTGGGGGGGTGAGTAGGTGGTGGGGGGGTGAGTAGGTGGTGGGGGGGTGAGTAGGTGGTGGGGGGGTGAGTAGGTGGTGGGGGGGGTGAGTAGGTGGTGGGGGGGTGAGTAGGTGGTGGGGGGGTGAGTAGGTGGTGGGGGGGGTGAGTAGGTGGTGGGGGGGGTGAGTAGGTGGTGGGGGGGGTGAGTAGGTGGTGGGGGGGTGAGTAGGTGGTGGGGGTGTGAGTAGGTGGTGGGGGGGTGAGTAGGTGGTGGGGGGGTGAGTAGGTGGTGGGGGGGTGAGTAGGTGGTGGGGGGGGTGAGTAGGAGGTGGGTGGGGGGGTGAGTAGGTGGTGGGGGGTGAGTAGGTGGTGGGGGGTGAGGAGGTGGTGGGGGGAGGGTGAGTAGGTGGTGGGGGGGTGAGTAGGTGGTGGGGGGAGGGTGAGTAGGAGGTGGGGGGGTGAGTAGGTGGTGGGGGGGTGAGTAGGTGGTGGGGGGGTGAGTAGGTGGTTGGGGGGTGAGTAGGTGGTGGGGGGGTGAGTAGGTGGTGGGGGGGTGAGTAGGTGGTGGGGGGGTGAGTAGGAGGTGGGGGGGTGAGTAGGTGGTGGGGGGGTGAGTAGGTGGTGGGGGGTGAGTAGGTGGTGGGGGGGTGAGTAGGTGGTGGGGGGGTGAGTAGGTGGTGGGGGGGGTGAGTAGGTGGTGGGGGGTGAGTAGGAGGTGGGGGGGTGAGTAGGTGGGGGGGGGGGAGGTGAGTAGGTGGTGGGGGGGTTAGTAGGAGGTGGGGGGGTGAGGTGGTGGTGGGGGGGTGAGGTGGTGGTGGGGGGGTGAGGTGGTGGTGGGGGGGGTGAGTAGGTGGTGGGGGGGTGAGTAGGTGGTGGGGGGGTGAGTAGGTGGTGGGGGGGTGAGTAGGAGGTGGGGGGGTGAGTAGGTGGTGGGGGGGAGGTGAGTAGGTGGTGGGGGGGTGAGTAGGTGGTGGGGGGGTGAGTAGGTGGTGGGGGGGTGAGTAGGTGGTGGGGGGGTGAGTAGGAGGTGGGGGGAGGGTGAGTAGGTGGTGGGGGGGTGAGTAGGTGGTGGGGGGGTGAGGAGGTGGTGGGGGGGTGAATAGGTGGTGGGGGGGTGAGTAGGTGGTGGGGGGGTGAGTAGGAGGTGGGGGGTGAGTAGGTGGTGGGGGGGTGAGGAGGTGGTGGGGGGAGGGTGAGTAGGTGGTGGGGGGGTGAGTAGGTGGTGGGGGGTGAGTAGGTGGTGGGGGGGTGAGTAGGTGGTGGGGGGGTGAGTAGGTGGTGGGGGGGGGTGAGTAGGAGGTGGTGGGGGGGTGAGTAGGTGGTGGGGGGAGGGTGAGTAGGAGGGGGGGGGGTGAGTAGGTGGTGGGGGGTGAGTAGGTGGTGGGGGGGGTGAGTAGGTGGTGGGGGGGGTGAGTAGGTGGTGGGGGGGGTGAGTAGGTGGTGGGGGGGTGAGTAGGAGGTGGGGGGGTGAGTAGGTGGTGGGGGGGTGAGTAGGTGGTGGGGGGGTGAGTAGGTGGTGGGGGGGTGAGTAGGTGGTGGGGGGTGAGTAGGTGGTGGGGGAGGGTGAGTAGGTGGTGGGGGGGTGAGTAGGTGGTGGGGGGTGAGGAGGTGGTGGGGGGGTGAGTAGGTGGTGGGGGGGTGAGTAGGTGGTGGGGGGGTGAGTAGGTGGTGGGGGGGTGAGGAGGTGGTGGGGGGGTGAGTAGGTGGTGGTGGGGGGGTGAGTAGGTGGTGGGGGGTGAGTAGGTGGTGGGGGGGTGAGTAGGTGGTGGGGGGAGGGTGAGTACGTGGTGCTTTGGTGGGGGTGAGTAGGTGGTGGGGGGGTGAGTAGGTGGTGGGGGGGGTGAGTAGGTGGTGGGGGGGTGAGTAGGTGGTGGGGGGAGTGAGTAGGTGGTGGGGGGAGGGTGAGTAGGTGGTGGGGGGAGGGTGAGTAGGAGGTGGTGGGGGGGTGAGTAGGTGGTGGGGGGGTGAGTAGGTGGTGGGGGGGTGAGTAGGTGGTGGTGGGGGGGTGAGTAGGTGGTGGGGGGGTGAGTAGGTGGTGGGGGGGTGAGAAGGTGGTGGGGGGGTGAGGAGGTGGTGGGGGGGTGAGTAGGTGGTGGGGGGGTGAGGAGGTGGTGGGGGGTGAGTAGGTGGTGGGGGGGTGAGTAGGTGGTGGGGGGAGGGTGAGTAGGTGGTGGGGGGGTGAGTAGGTGGTGGGGGGGTGAGTAGGTGGTGGGGGGGGGTGAGTAGGTGGTGGGGGGGGTGAGTAGGTGGTGGGGGGAGTGAGTAGGTGGTGGGGGGAGGGTGAGTAGGTGGTGGGGGGAGGGTGAGTAGGAGGTGGTGGGGGGGTGAGTAGGTGGTGGGGGGGTGAGTAGGTGGTGGGGGGGTGAGTAGGTGGTGGTGGGGGGGTGAGTAGGTGGTGGGGGGGTGAGTAGGAGGTGGGGGGGTGAGTAGGTGGTGGGGGGGTGAGTAAGTGGTGGGGGGTGAGTAGGAGGTGGGGGGGTGAGTAGGTGGTGGGGGGGTGAGTAGGAGGTGGGGGGGGGTGAGTAGGTGGTGGGGGGGTGAGTAGGTGGTGGGGGGGTGAGTAGGTGGTGGGGGGGTGAGTAGGAGGTGGGGGGGTGAGTAGGAGGTGGGGGGGGTGAGTAGGTGGTGGGGGGGTGAGTAGGAGGTGGGGGGGTGAGTAGGTGGTGGGGGGGGGTGAGTAGGTGGTGGGGGGTGAGTAGGTGGTGGGGGGTGAGGTGGGGGGGTGAGGTGGGGGGGTGAGTAGGAGGTGGGGGGGTGAGTAGGTGGTGGGGGGGTGAGTAGGAGGTGGGGGGGTGAGTAGGTGGTGGGGGGGGGTGAGTAGGTGGTGGGGGGGTGAGTAGGTGGTGGGGGGTGAGGTGGGGGGGTGAGGTGGGGGGGTGAGTAGGAGGTGGGGGGGTGAGTAGGTGGTGGGGGGGTGAGTAGGTGGTGGGGGGGTGAGTAGGTGGTGGGGGGGGGTGAGTAGGTGGTGGGGGGGTGAGTAGGTGGTGGGGGGGGTGAGTAGGAGGTGG
>NC_133746.1:9149181-9251976 GCF_048934315.1 Petromyzon marinus
CACACACACCACACACACACACACCACACTCACACACACACACTCACCACACACACACACACTCACCACACACACACACACTCACCACACACACTCACCACACACACACACACCACACTCACACACACACAGACTCACCACACACACACTCACCACACACACACACCACACACACACACACACTCACTCACCACACACTCACACACACTCACTCACCACACACACAGACTCACCACACACTCACCACACACTCACTCACTCACCACACACACTCACCACCACACACTCACCACACACACTCACCACACACACACACACACTCACCACCACACACTCACCACACACACTCACCACACACACACACACCACACACACACACCACACACACACACACACTCACTCACCACACACTCACCACACACACACACCACACACACTCACCACACACTCACACACACACACTCACCACACACACACACACCACACTCACACACACACACACTCACTCACCACACACACACTCACCACACACACACACCACACACACACACACCACACTCACACACACACACTCACCACACACACACACACTCACCACACACACACACACTCACCACACACACTCACCACACACACTCACCACACACACACACACCACACTCACACACACACAGACTCACCACACACACACTCACCACACACACACACCACACACACACACACACTCACTCACCACACACTCACACACACTCACTCACCACACACACAGACTCACCACACACTCACCACACACTCACTCACTCACCACACACACTCACCACCACACACTCACCACACACACTCACCACACACACACACACACTCACCACCACACACTCACCACACACACTCACCACACACACACACACCACACACACACACCACACACACACACACACTCACTCACCACACACTCACCACACACACACACCACACACACACCACACACTCACACACACTCACTCACCACACACACACACGCCACACACACACCACACACACACCACACACACACCACACACACACCACACACACACACACTCACCACACACACACCACACACACACCACCACACACACCACACACACACACTCACTCACCACACACTCACCACACACACACACCACACACTCACCACACACTCACACACACTCACCACACACACACACTCACTCACCACCACACTCACCACACACACTCACCACACACACACACACTCACTCACCACACACACTCACCACACACTCACCACACCACACATACACACCACACACTCACCACCACACACCACACACTCACCACACACTCACCACACACACACACACTCACCACCACCACACACTCACCACACACACACACCACACACACACACTCACACACTCACCACACACACACACACCACACACACACACACAGTGTGGTGGTGTGTGTGTGTGTGGTGAGTGTGTGTGTGTGGTGGTGAGTGTGTGTGTGTGGTGGTGGTGTGTGTGTGTGGTGAGTGTGTGGTGAGGCTGTGGTGAGTCTGTGGTGAGTTTGTGTGGTGAGTCTGTGGGTCTCTGTGTGTGGTGAGTCTGTGGGTCTCTGTGTGGTGAGTCTGTGGGTCTCTGTGTGTGGTGAGTCTGTGGGTCTCTGTGTGGTGAGTCTGTGTGGTGATTCTGTGGTGATTCTGTGGGTGTCTGTGTGGTGAGTCTGTGTCTCTGTGTGGTGAGTCTGTGGGTCTCTGTGTGGTGAGTCTGTGGGTCTCTGTGTGGTGAGTCTGTGGGTGTCTCTGTGTGATGAGTCTGTGGGTCTCTGTGTGGTGAGTCTGTGTGTCTCTGTGTGGTGAGTCTGTGGGTCTCTGTGTGGTGAGTCTGTGTGTCTCTGTGTGGTGAGTCTGTGTCTCTGTGTGGTGAGTCTGTGGGTCTCTGTGTGGTGAGTCTGTGGGTCTCTGTGTGGTGAGTCTGTGGTGAGTCTGTGGGTCTCTGTGTGGTGAGTCTGTGGGTGTCTCTGTGTGATGAGTCTGTGGGTCTCTGTGTGGTGAGTCTGTGTCTCTGTGTGGTGAGTCTGTGGGTCTCTGTGTGGTGAGTCTGTGTGTCTCTGTGTGGTGAGTCTGTGGGTCTCTGTGTGGTGAGTCTGTGGGTCTCTGTATGGTGAGTCTGTGTGTCTCTGTGTGGTGAGTCTGTGGGTCTCTGTGTGGTGAGTCTGTGGGTCTCTGTGTGGTGAGTCTGTGGGTCTCTGTGTGGTGAGTCTGTGGGTCTCTGTGTGATGAGTCTATGGGTCTCTGTGTGATGAGTCTGTGGGTCTCTGTGTGGTGAGTCTGTGGGTGTCTGTGTGGTGAGTCTGTGGGTCTCTGTGTGATGAGTCTGTGTGTCTCTGTGTGGTGAGTCTGTGGGTCTCTGTGTGGTGAGTCTGTGGGTCTCTGTGTGGTGAGTCTGTGGGTCTCTGTGTGGTGAGTCTGTGGGTCTCTGTGTGATGAGTCTGTGTGTCTCTGTGTGGTGAGTCTGTGGGTCTCTGTGTGGTGAGTCTGTGTGTCTCTGTGTAGTGAGTCTGTGTGTCTCTGTGTAGTGAGTCTGTGGGTCTCCATGTGATGAGACTGTGGGTCTCTGTGTGGTGAGTCTGTGGGTCTCTGTGTGATGAGTCTGTGTGTCTCTGTGTGGTGAGTCTGTGGGTCTCTGTGTGGTGAGTCTGTGTGTCTCTGTGTAGTGAGTCTGTGTGTCTCTATGTGATGAGTCTGTGGGTCTCCATGTGATGAGACTGTGGGTCTCTGTGTGGTGAGTCTGTGTGTCTCTGTGTGGTGAGTCTGTGTGTCTCTGTGTGGTGAGTCTGTGGGTCTCTGTGTGGTGAGTCTGTGGGTCTATGTGATGAGACTGTGGGTCTCTGTGTGGTGAGTCTGTGGGTCTCTGTGTGGTGAGTCTGTGGGTCTCTGTGTGGTGAGTCTGTGGGTCTCTGTGTGGTGAGTCTGTGGGTCTCTGTGTGGTAAGTCTGTGGGTCTCTGTGTGGTGAGTCTGTGGTGAGTCTGTGTGGTGAGTCTGTGGTGAGTCTGTGTGGTGAGTCTGTGGGTCTCTGTGTGTGGTGAGTCTGTGTGTGTGGTGAGTCTGTGTGTCTCTGTGTGGTGAGTCTGGGTGGTGAGTTTGTGGGTCTCTCTGTGTGGTGAGTCTGTGGGTCTCTGTGTGGTGAGTCTGTGGTGAGTGTGTGGTGAGTCTGTGTGGTGAGTCTGTGTGGTGATTCTGTGTGGTGAGTCTGTGTGGTGAGTCTGGTAAGTCTGTGGGTGTCTGTGTGGTGAGTCTGTGTGGTGAGTCTGTGGTGAGTCTGTGGTGAGTCTGTGGTGAGTCTGTGTGGTGAGTCTGTGGTGAGTCTGTGTGGTGAGTCTGTGGTGAGTCTGTGGTGAGTCTGTGTGGTGAGTCTGTGTGGTGAGTGTGTGTGGTGAGTCTGTGGTGAGTCTGTGGGTGTCTGTGCGGTGAGTCTGTGGTGAGTCTCTGGTAAGTCTGTGTGGTGAGTCTGTGGTGAGTCTGTGGTGAGTCTGTGGGTGTCTGTGTGGTGAGTCTGTGGGTCTCTGTGTGGTGAGTCTGTGGGTCTCTGTGTGGTGAGTCTGTGGGTCTATGTGTGGTGAGTCTGTGGGTCTCTGTGTGGTGAGTCTGTGGTGAGTCTGTGTGGTGAGTCTGTGGTGAGTCTGTGTGGTGAGTCTGTGGGTCTCTGTGTGTGGTGAGTCTGTGTGTGTGGTGAGTCTGTGTGTCTCTGTGTGGTGAGTCTGGGTGGTGAGTCTGTGGGTCTCTCTGTGTGGTGAGTCTGTGGGTCTCTGTGTGGTGAGTCTGTGGTGAGTGTGTGGTGAGTCTTTGTGGTGAGTCTGTGTGGTGATTCTGTGTGGTGAGTCTGTGTGGTGAGTCTGGTAAGTCTGTGGGTGTCTGTGTGGTGAGTCTGTGTGGTGAGTCTGTGGTGAGTCTGTGGTGAGTCTGTGTGGTGAGTCTGTGGTGAGTCTGTGTGGTGAGTCTGTGGTGAGTCTGTGGTGAGTCTGTGTGGTGAGTCTGTGTGGTGATTGTGTGTGGTGAGTCTGTGGTGAGTCTGTGGGTGTCTGTGTGGTGAGTCTGTGGTGAGTCTCTGGTAAGTCTGTGTGGTGAGTCTGTGGTGAGTCTGTGGTGAGTCTGTGTGAGTGAGTCTGTGGGTGTCTGTGTGGTGAGTCTGTGGGTCTCTATGTGGTGAGTCTGTGGGTCTCTGTGTGGTGAGTCTGTGGGTCTCTGTGTGGTGAGTCTGTGGGTCTCTGTGTGGTGAGTCTGTGGTGAGTCTGTGGGTCTCTGTGTGGTGAGTCTGTGGGTGTCTCTGTGTGGTGAGTCTGTGTGTCGCTGTGTGGTGAATCTATGGGTCTCTGTGTGATGAGTCTGTGGGTCTCTGTGTGGTGAGTCTGTGGGTCTCTGTGTCGTGAGTCTGTGGGTCTCTGTGTGGTGAGTCTGTGGGTGTCTCAGTGTGGTGAGTCTGTGGGTGTCTCTGTGTGATGAGTCTGTGGGTCTCTGTGTGGTGAGATAGTGTGTCGCTGTGTGGTGAATCTATGGGTCTCTGTGTGGTGAGTCTGTGGGTCTCTGTGTGGTGAGTCTGTGGTGAGTCTGTGGGTCTCTGTGTGGTGAGTCTGTGAGTGACTCTGTGTGATGAGTCTGTGGGTCTCTGTGTGGTGAGTCTGTGGGTCTCTGTGTGGTGAGTCTGTGGGTCTCTGTGTGGTGAGTCTGTGGGTGTCTCTGCGTGATGAGTCTGTGGGTCTCTGTGTGGTGAGTCTGTGGGTCTCTGTGTGGTGAGTCTGTGGGTCTCTGTGTGGTGAGTCTGTGTGTCTCTGTGTGGTGAGTCTGTGTGTCTCTGTGTGGTGAGTCTGTGGGTCTCTGTGTGGTGAGTCTGTGTGTCTCTGTGTGGTGAGTCTGTGGGTCTCTGTGTGGTGAGTCTGTGGTGAGTCTGTGGGTCTCTGTGTGGTGAGTCTGTGGGTGTCTCTGTGTGGTGAGTCTGTGTGTCGCTGTGTGGTGAATCTATGGGTCTCTGTGTGATGAGTCTGTGGGTCTCTGTGTGGTGAGTCTGTGGGTCTCTGTGTGGTGAGTCTGTGGGTCTCTGTGTGGTGAGTCTGTGGGTGTCTCAGTGTGGTGAGTCTGTGGGTGTCTCTGTGTGATGAGTCTGTGGGTCTCTGTGTGGTGAGTCTGTGTGTCGCTGTGTGGTGAATCTATGGGTCTCTGTGTGGTGAGTCTGTGGTGAGTCTGTGGGTCTCTGTGTGGTGAGTCTGTGAGTGACTCTGTGTGATGAGTCTGTGGGTCTCTGTGTGGTGAGTCTGTGGGTCTCTGTGTGGTGAGTCTGTGGGTCTCTGTGTGGTGAGTCTGTGGGTGTCTCTGTGTGATGAGTCTGTGGGTCTCTGTGTGGTGAGTCTGTGTGTCTCTGTGTGGTGAGTCTGTGTGTCTCTGTGTGGTGAGTCTGTGGGTCTCTGTGTGGTGAGTCTGTGTGTCTCTGTGTGGTGAGTCTGTGGGTCTCTGTGTGGTGAGTCTGTGGTGAGTCTGTGGGTCTCTGTGTGGTGAGTCTGTGTGTCTCTGTGTGATGAGTCTGTGGGTCTCTGTGTGGTGAGTCTGTGGGTCTCTGTGTGGTGAGTCTGTGGGTCTCTGTGTGGTGAGTCTGTGGGTCTCTGTGTGATGAGTCTATGGGTCCCTGTGTGATGAGTCTGTGGGTCTCTGTGTGGTGAGTCTGTGTGTCTCTGTGTGGTGAGTCTGTGTGTCTCTATGTGATGAGTCTGTGGGTCTCCATGTGATGAGACTGTGGGTCTCTGTGTGGTGAGTCTGTGGGTCTCTGTGTGATGAGTCTGTGAGTCTCTGTGTGGTGAGTCTGTGGGTCTCTGTGTAGTGAGTCTGTGTGTCTCTATGTGATGAGTCTGTGGGTCTCCATGTGATGAGACTGTGGGTCTCTGTGTGGTGAGTCTGTGGGTCTCTGTGTGATGAGTCTGTGAGTCTCTGTGTGGTGAGTCTGTGGGTCTCTGTGTGGTGAGTCTGTGTGTCTCTGTGTAGTGAGTCTGTGTGTCTCTATGTGATGAGTCTGTGGGTCTCCATGTGATGAGACTGTGGGTCTCTGTGTGGTGAGTCTGTGTGTCTCTGTGTGGTGAGTCTGTGTGTCTCTGTGTGGTGAGTCTGTGGGTCTCTGTGTGGTGAGTCTGTGGGTCTCTGTGTGGTGAGTCTGTGGGAGTCTGTGTGATGAGTCTGTGGGTCTCTGTGTGGTGAGTCTGTGGGTCTCTGTGTGATGAGTCTGTGGGTCACTGTGTGGTGAGTCTGTGGGTCTGTGTGGTGAGTCTGTGGGTCTCTGTGTGGTAAGTCTGTGGGTCTCTGTGTGGTGAGTCTGTGGTGAGTCTGTGTGGTGAGTCTGTGGTGAGTCTGTGTGGTGAGTCTGTGGGTCTCTGTGTGTGGTGAGTCTGTGTGTGTGGTGAGTCTGTGTGTCTCTGTGTGGTGAGTCTGGGTGGTGAGTCTGTGGGTCTCTCTGTGTGGTGAGTCTGTGGGTCTCTGTGTGGTGAGTCTGTGGTGAGTGTGTGGTGAGTCTGTGTGGTGAGTCTGTGTGGTGATTCTGTGTGGTGAGTCTGTGTGGTGAGTCTGGTAAGTCTGTGGGTGTCTGTGTGGTGAGTCTGTGTGGTGAGTCTGTGGTGAGTCTGTGGTGAGTCTGTGTGGTGAGTCTGTGGTGAGTCTGTGTGGTGAGTCTGTGGTGAGTCTGTGGTGAGTCTGTGTGGTGAGTCTGTGTGGTGAGTGTGTGTGGTGAGTCTGTGGTGAGTCTGTGGGTGTCTGTGTGGTGAGTCTGTGGTGAGTCTCTGGTAAGTCTGTGTGGTGAGTCTGTGGTGAGTCTGTGGTGAGTCTGTGTGAGTGAGTCTGTGGGTGTCTGTGTGGTGAGTCCGTGGGTCTCTGTGTGGTGAGTCTGTGGGTCTCTGTGTGGTGAGTCTGTGGGTCTATGTGTGGTGAGTCTGTGGGTCTCTGTGTGGTGAGTCTGTGGTGAGTCTGTGTGGTGAGTCTGTGGTGAGTCTGTGTGGTGAGTCTGTGGGTCTCTGTGTGTGGTGAGTCTGTGTGTGTGGTGAGTCTGTGTGTCTCTGTGTGGTGAGTCTGGGTGGTGAGTCTGTGGGTCTCTCTGTGTGGTGAGTCTGTGGGTCTCTGTGTGGTGAGTCTGTGGTGAGTGTGTGGTGAGTCTGTGTGGTGAGTCTGTGTGGTGATTCTGTGTGGTGAGTCTGTGTGGTGAGTCTGGTAAGTCTGTGGGTGTCTGTGTGGTGAGTCTGTGTGGTGAGTCTGTGGTGAGTCTGTGGTGAGTCTGTGTGGTGAGTCTGTGGTGAGTCTGTGTGGTGAGTCTGTGGTGAGTCTGTGTGGTGAGTCTGTGTGGTGATTGTGTGTGGTGAGTCTGTGGTGAGTCTGTGGGTGTCTGTGTGGTGAGTCTGTGGTGAGTCTCTGGTAAGTCTGTGTGGTGAGTCTGTGGTGAGTCTGTGGTGAGTCTGTGTGAGTGAGTCTGTGGGTGTCTGTGTGGTGAGTCTGTGGGTCTCTGTGTGGTGAGTCTGTGGGTCTCTGTCTGGTGAGTCTGTGGGTCTCTGTGTGGTGAGTCTGTGGGTCTATGTGTGGTGAGTCTGTGGGTCTCTATGTGGTGAGTCTGTGGGTCTCTGTGTGGTGAGTCTGTGGGTCTCTGTGTGGTGAGTCTGTGGGTCTCTGTGTGGTGAGTCTGTGGGTCTCTGTGTGGTGAGTCTGTGGTGAGTCTGTGGGTCTCTGTGTGGTGAGTCTGTGGGTGTCTCTGTGTGGTGAGTCTGTGTGTCGCTGTGTGGTGAATCTATGGGTCTCTGTGTGATGAGTCTGTGGGTCTCTGTGTGGTGAGTCTGTGGGTCTCTGTGTGGTGAGTCTGTGGGTGTCTCAGTGTGGTGAGTCTGTGGGTGTCTCTGTGTGATGAGTCTGTGGGTCTCTGTGTGGTGAGTCTGTGGGTGTCTCTGTGTGATGAGTCTGTGGGTCTCTGTGTGGTGAGTCTGTGGGTGTCTCAGTGTGGTGAGTCTGTGGGTGTCTCTGTGTGATGAGTCTGTGGGTCTCTGTGTGGTGAGTCTGTGTGTCGCTGTGTGGTGAATCTATGGGTCTCTGTGTGGTGAGTCTGTGGGTCTCTGTGTGGTGAGTCTGTGGTGAGTCTGTGGGTCTCTGTGTGGTGAGTCTGTGAGTGACTCTGTGTGATGAGTCTGTGGGTCTCTGTGTGGTGAGTCTGTGGGTCTCTGTGTGGTGAGTCTGTGGGTCTCTGTGTGGTGAGTCTGTGGGTGTCTCTGCGTGATGAGTCTGTGGGTCTCTGTGTGGTGAGTCTGTGGGTCTCTGTGTGGTGAGTCTGTGGGTCTCTGTGTGGTGAGTCTGTGTGTCTCTGTGTGGTGAGTCTGTGTGTCTCTGTGTGGTGAGTCTGTGGGTCTCTGTGTGGTGAGTCTGTGTGTCTCTGTGTGGTGAGTCTGTGGGTCTCTGTGTGGTGAGTCTGTGGTGAGTCTGTGGGTCTCTGTGTGGTGAGTCTGTGGGTGTCTCTGTGTGGTGAGTCTGTGTGTCGCTGTGTGGTGAATCTATGGGTCTCTGTGTGATGAGTCTGTGGGTCTCTGTGTGGTGAGTCTGTGGGTCTCTGTGTGGTGAGTCTGTGGGTCTCTGTGTGGTGAGTCTGTGGGTGTCTCAGTGTGGTGAGTCTGTGGGTGTCTCTGTGTGATGAGTCTGTGGGTCTCTGTGTGGTGAGTCTGTGTGTCGCTGTGTGGTGAATCTATGGGTCTCTGTGAGGTGAGTCTGTGGGTCTCTGTGTGGTGAGTCTGTGGTGAGTCTGTGGGTCTCTGTGTGGTGAGTCTGTGAGTGACTCTGTGTGATGAGTCTGTGGGTCTCTGTGTGGTGAGTCTGTGGGTCTCTGTGTGGTGAGTCTGTGGGTCTCTGTGTGGTGAGTCTGTGGGTGTCTCTGTGTGATGAGTCTGTGGGTCTCTGTGTGGTGAGTCTGTGTGTCTCTGTGTGGTGAGTCTGTGTGTCTCTGTGTGGTGAGTCTGTGGGTCTCTGTGTGGTGAGTCTGTGTGTCTCTGTGTGGTGAGTCTGTGGGTCTCTGTGTGGTGAGTCTGTGGTGAGTCTGTGGGTCTCTGTGTGGTGAGTCTGTGTGTCTCTGTGTGATGAGTCTGTGGGTCTCTGTGTGGTGAGTCTGTGGGTCTCTGTGTGGTGAGTCTGTGGGTCTCTGTGTGATGAGTCTGTGGGTCTCTGTGTGGTGAGTCTGTGTGTCTCTGTGTGGTGAGTCTGTGGGTCTCTGTGTGGTGAGTCTGTGGGTCTCTGTGTGATGAGTCTGTGTGTCTCTGTGTGGTGAGTCTGTGGGTCTCTGTGTGATGAGTCTGTGTGTCTCTGTGTGGTGAGTCTGTGGGTCTCTGTGTGGTGAGTCTGTGTGTCTCTGTGTAGTGAGTCTGTGTGTCTCTATGTGATGAGTCTGTGGGTCTCCATGTGATGAGACTGTGGGTCTCTGTGTGGTGAGTCTGTGTGTCTCTGTGTGGTGAGTCTGTGTGTCTCTGTGTGGTGAGTCTGTGGGTCTCTGTGTGGTGAGTCTGTGGGTCTATGTGATGAGACTGTGGGTCTCTGTGTGGTGAGTCTGTGGGTCTCTGTGTGGTGAGTCTGTGGGTCTCTGTGTGATGAGTCTGTGGGTCTCTGTGTGGTGAGTCTGTGGGTCTCTGTGTGGTGAGTCTGTGGGTCTCTGTGTGGTAAGTCTGTGGGTCTCTGTGTGGTGAGTCTGTGGTGAGTCTGTGTGGTGAGTCTGTGGTGAGTCTGTGTGGTGAGTCTGTGGGTCTCTGTGTGTGGTGAGTCTGTGTGTGTGGTGAGTCTGTGTGTCTCTGTGTGGTGAGTCTGGGTGGTGAGTCTGTGGGTCTCTCTGTGTGGTGAGTCTGTGGGTCTCTGTGTGGTGAGTCTGTGGTGAGTGTGTGGTGAGTCTGTGTGGTGAGTCTGTGTGGTGATTCTGTGTGGTGAGTCTGTGTGGTGAGTCTGGTAAGTCTGTGGGTGTCTGTGTGGTGAGTCTGTGTGGTGAGTCTGTGGTGAGTCTGTGGTGAGTCTGTGTGGTGAGTCTGTGGTGAGTCTGTGTGGTGAGTCTGTGGTGAGTCTGTGGTGAGTCTGTGTGGTGAGTCTGTGTGGTGAGTGTGTGTGGTGAGTCTGTGGTGAGTCTGTGGGTGTCTGTGTGGTGAGTCTGTGGTGAGTCTCTGGTAAGTCTGTGTGGTGAGTCTGTGGTGAGTCTGTGGTGAGTCTGTGTGAGTGAGCCTGTGGGTGTCTGTGTGGTGAGTCCGTGGGTCTCTGTGTGGTGAGTCTGTGGGTCTCTGTGTGGTGAGTCTGTGGGTCTATGTGTGGTGAGTCTGTGGGTCTCTGTGTGGTGAGTCTGTGGTGAGTCTGTGTGGTGAGTCTGTGGTGAGTCTGTGTGGTGAGTCTGTGGGTCTCTGTGTGTGGTGAGTCTGTGTGTGTGGTGAGTCTGTGTGTCTCTGTGTGGTGAGTCTGGGTGGTGAGTCTGTGGGTCTCTCTGTGTGGTGAGTCTGTGGGTCTCTGTGTGGTGAGTCTGTGGTGAGTGTGTGGTGAGTCTGTGTGGTGAGTCTGTGTGGTGATTCTGTGTGGTGAGTCTGTGTGGTGAGTCTGGTAAGTCTGTGGGTGTCTGTGTGGTGAGTCTGTGTGGTGAGTCTGTGGTGAGTCTGTGGTGAGTCTGTGTGGTGAGTCTGTGGTGAGTCTGTGTGGTGAGTCTGTGGTGAGTCTGTGGTGAGTCTGTGTGGTGAGTCTGTGTGGTGATTGTGTGTGGTGAGTCTGTGGTGAGTCTGTGGGTGTCTGTGTGGTGAGTCTGTGGTGAGTCTCTGGTAAGTCTGTGTGGTGAGTCTGTG
Organism: Petromyzon marinus; assembly: GCF_048934315.1. NCBI lineage: Eukaryota > Metazoa > Chordata > Hyperoartia > Petromyzontiformes > Petromyzontidae > Petromyzon > Petromyzon marinus. Next base: position 9,160,043 of record NC_133746.1, read on the forward strand.
GTGAGTCTGTGGTGAGTCTGTGTGAGTGAGTCTGTGGGTGTCTGTGTGGTGAGTCTGTGGGTCTCTGTGTGGTGAGTCTGTGGGTCTCTGTCTGGTGAGTCTGTGGGTCTCTGTGTGGTGAGTCTGTGGGTCTATGTGTGGTGAGTCTGTGGGTCTCTATGTGGTGAGTCTGTGGGTCTCTGTGTGGTGAGTCTGTGGGTCTCTGTGTGGTGAGTCTGTGGGTCTCTGTGTGGTGAGTCTGTGGTGAGTCTGTGGGTCTCTGTGTGGTGAGTCTGTGGGTGTCTCTGTGTGGTGAGTCTGTGGGTCTCTGTGTGGTGAGTCTGTGGGTGTCTCAGTGTGGTGAGTCTGTGGGTGTCTCTGTGTGATGAGTCTGTGGGTCTCTGTGTGGTGAGTCTGTGTGTCGCTGTGTGGTGAATCTATGGGTCTCTGTGTGGTGAGTCTGTGGGTCTCTGTGTGGTGAGTCTGTGGTGAGTCTGTGGGTCTCCGTGTGGTGAGTCTGTGAGTGACTCTGTGTGATGAGTCTGTGGGTCTCTGTGTGGTGAGTCTGTGGGTCTCTGTGTGGTGAGTCTGTGGGTCTCTGTGTAGTGAGTCTGTGGGTGTCTCTGTGTGATGAGTCTGTGGGTCTCTGTGTGGTGAGTCTGTGGGTCTCTGTGTGGTGAGTCTGTGGGTCTCTGTGTGGTGAGTCTGTGTGTCTCTGTGTGGTGAGTCTGTGTGTCTCTGTGTGGTGAGTCTGTGGGTCTCTGTGTGGTGAGTCTGTGTGTCTCTGTGTGGTGAGTCTGTGGGTCTCTGTGTGGTGAGTCTGTGGTGAGTCTGTGGGTCTCTGTGTGGTGAGTCTGTGGGTGTCTCTGTGTGGTGAGTCTGTGTGTCGCTGTGTGGTGAATCTATGGGTCTCTGTGTGATGAGTCTGTGGGTCTCTGTGTGGTGAGTCTGTGTGTCGCTGTGTGGTGAATCTATGGGTCTCTGTGTGGTGAGTCTGTGGGTCTCTGTGTGGTGAGTCTGTGGTGAGTCTGTGGGTCTCTGTGTGGTGAGTCTGTGAGTGACTCTGTGTGATGAGTCTGTGGGTCTCTGTGTGGTGAGTCTGTGGGTCTCTGTGTGGTGAGTCTGTGGGTCTCTGTGTGGTGAGTCTGTGGGTGTCTCTGTGTGATGAGTCTGTGGGTCTCTGTGTGGTGAGTCTGTGGGTCTCTGTGTGGTGAGTCTGTGGGTCTCTGTGTGGTGAGTCTGTGTGTCTCTGTGTGGTGAGTCTGTGTGTCTCTGTGTGGTGAGTCTGTGGGTCTCTGTGTGGTGAGTCTGTGTGTCTCTGTGTGGTGAGTCTGTGGGTCTCTGTGTGGTGAGTCTGTGGTGAGTCTGTGGGTCTCTGTGTGGTGAGTCTGTGTGTCTCTGTGTGATGAGTCTGTGGGTCTCTGTGTGGTGAGTCTGTGGGTCTCTGTGTGGTGAGTCTGCGGGTCTCTGTGTGGTGAGTCTGTGTGTCTCTGTGTGGTGAGTCTGTGTGTCTCTGTGTGGTGAGTCTGTGGGTCTCTGTGTGGTGAGTCTGTGGGTCTCTGTTTGGTGAGACTGTGTGTCTCTGTGTGGTGAGTCTGTGTGTCTCTGTGTGGTGAGTCTGTGGGTCTCTGTGTGGTGAGTCTGTGGTGAGTCTGTGTGGTGAGTCTGTGGTGAGTCTGTGGGTCTCTGTGTGGTGAGTCTGTGGGTCTCTTTGTGATGAGTCTATGGGTCTCTGTGTGGTGAGTCTGTGGGTCTCTGTGTGGTGAGTCTGTGTGTCTCTGTGTGGTGAGTCTGTGTGTCTCTGTGTGGTGAGTCTGTGGGTCTCTGTGTGGTGAGTCTGTGGGTCTCTGTGTGGTGAGTCTGTGGGTATCTGTGTGTGAGTCTGTGTGTCTCTGTGTGGTGAGTCTGTGTGTCTCTGTGTGGTGAGTCTGTGGGTCTCTGTGTGGTGAGTCTGTGGGTCTCTGTCTGGTGAGTCTGTGGGTCTCTGCGTGGTGAGTATGTGGGTATCTGTGTGTGAGTCTGTGTGGTGTCTGTGTGGTGAGTTTGTGGTGAGTCTGTGTGGTGAGTCTGTGGGTCTCTGTGTGATGAGTCTGTGGGTCTCTGTGTGGTGAGTCTGTGGGTCTCTGTGTGGTGAATCTGTGGGTCTCTCTGTGGTGGGTCTGTGTGTCTCTGTGTGGTGAGTCTGTGGGTCTCTGTGTGGTGAGTTTGTGTGTCTCTGTGTTGTGAGTCTGTGGGTCTCTGTGTGGTGAGTCTGTGGGTCTCTGTGTGGTGAGTCTGTGGGTATCTCTGTGTGGTGAGTCTGTGGGTCTCTGTGTGGTGAGTCTGTGGTGAGTCTGTGTGGTGAGTCTGTGGTGAGTCTATGTGGTGAGTCTGTGGGTCTCTGTGTGGTGAGTCTGTGGATCTCTGTGTGGTGAGTATGTGTCTCTGTGTGGTGAGTCTGTGGGTCTCTATGTGGTGAGTCTGTGGGTCTCTATGTGGTGAGTCTGAGGGTATCTGTGTGGTGAGTCTGTGGGTGTCTGTGTGGTGAGTCTGTGGGTCTCTGTGTGGTGAGTCTGTGGTGAGTCTGTGGGTCTCTGTGTGGTGAGTCTGTGGGTGTCTCTGTGTGATGAGTCTGTGGGTCTCTGTGTGGTGAGTCTGTGGGTCTCTGTGTGGTGAGTCTGTGGGTCTCTGTGTGGTGAGTCTGTGTGTCTCTGTGTGGTGAGTCTGTGGGTCTCTGTGTGGTGAGTCTGTGGGTCTCTGTGTGGTGAGTCTGTGGGTCTCTGTGTGGTGAGTCTGTGGGTCTCTGTGTGGTGAGTCTGTGGGTCTCTGTGTGGTGAGTCTGTGGGTCTCTGTGTGGTGAGTCTATGGGTCTCTGTGTGATGAGTCTGTGGGTCTCTCTGTGGTGGGTCTGTGGATCTCTATGTGATGAGTCTGTGGGTCTCTCTGTGGTGAGTCTGTGGGTCTCTGTGTGGTGAGTCTGTGGGTGTCTCTGTGTGATGAGTCTGTGGGTGTCTCTGTGTGATGAGTCTGTGGGTCTCTGTGTGGTGAGTCTGTGTGTCGCTGTGTGGTGAATCTATGGGTCTCTGTGTGGTGAGTCTGTGGGTCTCTGTGTGGTGAGTCTGTGGTGAGTCTGTGGGTCTCTGTGTGGTGAGTCTGTGAGTGACTCTGTGTGATGAGTCTGTGGGTCTCTGTGTGGTGAGTCTGTGGGTCTCTGTGTGGTGAGTCTGTGGGTCTCTATGTGGTGAGTCTGTGGGTCTCTGTGTGGTGAGTCTGTGGGTCTCTGTGTGGTGAGTCTGTGGGTCTCTGTGTGGTGAGTGTGTGTCTCTGTGTGGTGAGTCTGTGGGTCTCTGTGTGGTGAGTCTGTGGGTCTCTGTGTGGTGAGTCTGTGTGTCTCTGCGTGATGAGTCTGTGTGTTTCTGTGTGTCTCTGTGTGTCTCTGCGTGTCTCTGTGTGTGTCTCTGCGTGTCTCTGTGTGTGTCTCTCTGTGTGTGTCTCTGTGTGTCTCTCTCTGTGTCTCTCTCTGCGTGTGTCTCTGCGTGTCTCTGTGTGTGAGTCTGTGTGTCTGTGTCTCTCTGTGTGTGTCTCTGTGTGTTGAGTCTGTGTCTCTCTCTGTGTCTCTCTGCGTGTCTCTCTCTGTGTCTCTCTCTGTGTGTCTCTCTGCGTGTGTCTCTGTGTCTCTGTGTGTCTCTGTGTGTCTCTGTGTCTCTCTCTGTGTGTGTCTCTCTCTGCGTGTGTCTCTGCGTGTCTCTCTGTGTGTGAGTCTGTGTGTCTCTGTGTGTGAGTCTGTGTCTCTCTCTGTGTCTCTCTGCGTGTCTCTCTCTGCGTGTCTCTCTGTGTCTCTCTGCGTGTCTCTGCGTGTCTCTGTGTGTGTCTCTGTGTGTCTCTGTGTGTCTCTGTGTGTGTCTGTGTGTCTCTCTGTGTGTTGAATCTGTGTGTCTCTGTGTGTCTCTGTGTGTCTCTGCGTGTCTCTCTCTGTGTGTCTCTGTGTGTGTCTCTGTGTCTCTGTGTGTCTCTGTGTCTCTCTCTGCGTGTCTCTCTCTGCGTGTGTCTCTGTGTGTCTCTGCGTGTCTCTGCGTGTCTCTGTGTGTGTCTCTGTGTCTCTCTCTGCGTGTCTCTCTCTGCGTGTGTCTCTCTGTGTCTCTGTGTGTCTCTGCGTGTCTCTGCGTGTCTCTGTGTGTGTCTCTGTGTCTCTGTGTCTCTCTCTGCGTGTGTCTCTCTCTGCGTGTCTCTCTCTGCGTGTCTCTCTCTGCCTCTCTCTGTGTGTCTCTCTGTGTCTCTCTCTCTCTGTGTCTCTCTCTGCGTGCGTGTCTCTCTCTGCGGGTCTCTGTGTGTCTCTGTGTCTCTCTCTGTGTCTCTCTCTGTGTCTCTCTGTGTCTCTCTGTGTCTCTCTCTCTGTGTCTCTCTCTGTGCGTGTCTCTCTCTGCGTGTCTCTCTCTGCGTGCGTGTCTCTCTCTGCGCGTGTCTTTCTCTGCGTGTCTCTCTCTCTGTGTCTCTCTCTCTGTGTCTCTCTCTGCGCGTGTCTCTCTCTGCGTGTCTCTCTCTGCGTGTCTCTCTCTGCGCGTGTCTCTCTCTGTGTCTCTCTCTGCGCGTGTCTCTCTGCGTGTCTCTCTCTGTGTCTCTCTCTGTGTCTCTCTCTGTGTCTCTCTGTGTCTCTCTGTGTCTCTGCGTGTCTCTCTCTGTGTCTCTCTCTGCGTGTCTCTCTCTCTCTGTGTCTCTCCCTGTGTCTCTCTGTGTCTCTCTCTGTGTCTCTCTCTGCGTGTCTCTCTCTGCGTGTCTCTCTCTCTGCGTGTCTCTCTCTGTGTCTCTCTCTCTGTGTCTCTCTGTGTCTCTCTCTGTGTCTCTCTCTGCGTGTCTCTCTCTGCGTGTCTCTCTCTCTGCGTGTCTCTCTCTGTGTCTCTCTCTCTATCTCTCTCTCTGTGTGTCTCTCTGCGTGTCTCTCTCTCTGCGCGTGTCTCTCTGTGTCTCTCTCTGTGTCTCTCTCTGCGCGTGTCTCTCTCTGTGTGTCTCTCTGCGTGTCTCTCTCTGTGTCTCTCTCTCTCTGCGTCTCTCTCTCTGTGTCTCTCTCTGCGTGTCTCTCTCTCTGTGTCTCTCTCTCTATCTCTCTCTCTGCGTGTCTCTCTCTGTGTCTCTCTCTGCATGTCTCTCTCTGTGTTTCTCTCTCTGTGTCTCTCTCTGCGTCTCTCTCTGCGTGTCTCTCTCTGCGTGTCTCTCTCTCTGTGTCTCTCTCTCTGTGTCTCTCTCTGCGTGTCTCTCTCTCTGTGTCTCTCTCTGTGTCTCTCTCTGCGTGTCTCTCTCTGCGTGTCTCTCTCTCTGTGTCTCTCTCTCTGTGTCTCTCTCTGCGTGTCTCTCTCTCTGTGTCTCTCTCTGTGTCTCTCTCTGCACGTGTGTCTCTCTCTGCGCGTGTCTCTCTCTCTGTGTCTCTCTCTGTGTCTCTCTCTGTGTGTCTCTGCGTGTCTCTCTCTCTGCGTGTCTCTCTCTCTGTGTCTCTCTGTGTCTCTCTGTGTGTCTCTGTGTGTCTCTCTCTGCGTGTCTCTCTCTGCGTGTCTCTCTCTGTGCGTGTCTCTCTCTGCGTGTCTCTCTCTCTCTGTGTCTCTCTGCGTGTGTCTCTCTCTCTGTGCGTGTCTCTCTCTCTGTGTCTCTCTCTGTGCGTGTCTCTCTCTGTGTCTCTCTCTCTGCGTGTGTCTCTCTCTGCGTGCGTGTCTCTCTCTCTCTGTGCGTGCGAGCGCCCCACCCTCCCGGGGCCGTGCCACGCGCTGGTGCCGAGCGAGCGTGTGGAGGACGACTTGCGGAGCCCTCGCTGCTCCGGCGCTCCGCCTCCCGGCACCGTCGGCACGGTGCGAGCGAGGTCCCGGTGTGGCGTGTATTCCAGCAGGCCCTGGGCGGGCAGACCGGCCAGGAGGGCCGGCTGGGCACGCGCCCAACGGGCAGCGGGGCGGAAGGCGGAGATGGCGAGGGTCGGGAGATTGAATTTGTCGTGCGTGAGAAATGAAACGTTAAGAAAAACAAAAAATTGGGTGACGTTGCTATAGTAGTTGTAAATGATGGGAGGGTGGAGATTGGTTTTTATTTTAATGCAGAATAAAATTGGTTATGTTACTATAGTAATCATAAATGATGGGAGGGTAGAGATTTTTTTTTTATTTTAATACAAAATAAAAATTGGTTACGTTACTATAGTAATCATAAATGATGGGAGGGGAGAGATTTAAAATTTTAACAAAACATAAAATTGGTTATGTTACTGTAGTAATCATAAATGATGGGAGGGTAGAGATTTTAATACAAAATAAAAATTGGTTAAGTTACTATAGTAATCATAAATGATGGGAGGGTAGAGATTTTTTTATTTTAATACGAAATAAAAATTGGTTAAGTTACTATAGTAATCATAAATGATGGGAGGGGAGAGATTTAAAATTTTAACAAAACATAAAATTGGTTATGTTACTATAGTAATTATAAATGATGGGAGGGTAGAGATTTTCATTTTAATACAAAATAAAATTGGTTACGTTACTATAGTAATCATAAATAATGGGAGGGTAGAGATTTTTTTATTTTAATACGAAATAAAAATTGGTTAAGTTACTATAGTAATCATAAATGATGGGAGGGTGGAGATTTTTTTTATTTTAATACTAAATAAAAATTGGTTAAGTTACTATAGTAATCATGAATGATGGGAGAGTAGAGATTTTAATACAAAATAAAATTGGTTATGTTACTATAGTAATCATAAATGATGGGAGGGGAGAGATTTTAATAAAAAAAAATTGGTTAAGTTACTATAGTAATCATAAATGATGGGAGGAGAGAGATTTTAATACAAAATAAAAATTGGTTAAGTTACTGTAGTAATCATAAATGATGGGAGGCTAGAGATTTTCATTTTAATACAAAATAAAAAGTGTTAAGTTACTATAGTAATCATAAATGATGGGAGGGTAGAGATTTTAATAAAAAAAATTGGTTAAGTTACTATATTAATCATAAATGATGGGAGGGTAGAGATTTTAATAAAAAAAAATTGGTTAAGTTACTATAGTAATCATAAATGATGGGAGGAGAGAGATTTTAATACAAAATAAAAATTGGTTAAGTTACTGTAGTAATCATAAATGATGGGAGGCTAGAGATTTTCATTTTAATACAAAATAAAAATTGTAGTTACTATAGTAATCATAAATGATGGGAGGGGAGAGATTTTAATACAAAATAAAATTGGTTAAGTTACTATAGTAATCATAAATGATGGGAGGGGAGAGATTTTCATTTTAATACAAAATAAAATTGGTTACGTTACTATAGTAATCATAAATGATGGGAGGGTAGAGATTTTAATACAAAATAAAATGGTTATGTTACTGTAGTAGTGGTAATAATTGTTGGGAAGGGCTTTGTAGACCTCATGAATCTGCGAGTGTTGATGCGGAGTTAAACCAAGCATCCAGCACGCTACACAGCCAACCAGTAAGGGCGTTGTGTAGAGAAAACAGCACTAGTGTCTAGTGTAGTGTATAATGTAGTGTAGTAGTGTCTATTGTAGTGTATAGTGTAGTGTCTAGTGTAGTGTATAGTGTAGTGTATAGTGTAATGTATAGTGTATAGTGTAGTGTATAGTGTAGTGTAGTAGTGTAGTGTATAGTGTAGTGTAGTAGAGTAGTGTGTAGTGTATAGTGTAGTGTCTAGTGTATAGTGTAGTGTAGTAGTGTAGTGTCTAGTGTAGTGTCTAGTGTAGTGTATAGTGTAGTGTAGTAGTGTATAGTGTAGTGTCTAGTGTAGTGTATAGTGTATAGTGTGGTGTATAGTGTAGTGTGTAGTGTAGTGTAGTAGTGTATAGTGTAGTGTCTAGTGTAGTGTCTATTGTAGTGTATAGTGTAGTGTAGTAGTGTATAGTGTAGTGTATAGTGTATAGTGTAGTAGTGTCGAGTGTAGTGTATAGTGCAGTGTATAGTGTAGTGTAGTAGCGTATAGTGTAGTGTATAGTGTAGTGTAGTAGTGTCTAGTGTAGTGTAGTAATATCTAGTGTAGTGTATAGTGTAGTGTATAGTGTAGTGTAGTAGTGTAGTGTCTAGTGTAGTGTATAGTGTAGTGCAGTAGTATATAGTGTAGTGTATAGTGTAGTGTCTAGTGTAGTGTATAGTGTAGTGTCTAGTGTAGTGTAGTAGGGTAGTGTATAGTGTAGTGTAGTAGTGTATAGTGTAGTGTCTAGTGTAGTGTATAGTGTAGTGTATAGTGTAGTGTATAGTAGCGTCTAGTGTAGTGTAGTAGTGTATAGTGTAGTAGTGTATAGTGTAGTGTCTAGTGTAGTGTAGTAGTGTCTAGTGTAGTGTATAGTGTAGTGTATAGTGTAGTGTATAGTAGTGTATAGTGTAGTGTATAGTGTATAGTAGTGTATAGTGTAGTGTATAATGTAGTGTATAGTAGTGTATAGTGTAGTGTATAGTAGTGTCTAGTGTAGTGTATAGTGTAGTGTATAGTGTAGTGTAGTAGTGTAATAGTGTATAGTGTAGTGTCTAGTGTAGTGTAGTAGTGTCTAGTGTAGTGTATAGTGTAGTGTATAGTGTAGTGTATAGTAGTGTATAGTGTAGTGTCTAGTGTAGTGTATAGTGTAGTGTATAGTGTAGTGTATAGTAGTGTCTAGTGTAGTGTATAGTGTAGAGTAGTAGTGTATAGTGTAGTGTAGTAGTGTCTAGTGTAGTGTATAGTGTAGTGTATAGTAGTGTATAGTGTAGTGTATTGTCTAGTGTAGTGTATAGTGTAGTGTATAGTGTAGTGTAGTAGTGTATAGTGTAGTGTCTAGTGTAGTGTATAGTGTATAGTGTAGTGTATAGTGTAGTGTAGTAGTGTATAGTTTAGTGTCTAGTGTAGTGTCTAGTGTAGTGTATAGTGTAGTAGTGTATAGTGTAGTGTATAGTGTAGTGTATAGTGTAGTGTATAGTGTAGTGTATAGTGTAGTGTAGTAGTGTCTAGTGTAGTGTATAGTGTAGTGTAGTAGTGTATAGTGTAGTGTATAGTGTAGTGTATAGTGTAGTGTAGTAGTGTCTAGTGTAGTGTATAGTGTAGTGTAGTAGTGTAAAGTGTAGTGTATAGTGTATAGTGTAGTGTATAGTGTAGTGTAGTAGTGTCTAGTGTAGTGTAGTAATGTCTAGTGTAGTGTATAGTGTAGTAGTGTATAGTGTAGTGTCTAGTGTAGTGTAGTAGTGTATAGTGTAGTGTCTAGTGTAGTGTATAGTGTAGTGTAGTGTATAGTGTAGTGTAGTAGTGTAGTGTGTAGTGTATAGTGTAGTGTATAGTGTAGTGCATAGTGTAGTGTATAGTGTAGTGTAGTAGTGTAGTGTATAGTGTAGTAGTGTAGTGTATAGTGTAGTAGTGTAGTGTATAGTGTAGTGTATAGTGTAGTGTATAGTGTAGTGTATAGTGTAGTGTATAGTAGTGTAGTGTATAGTAGTGTATAGTGTAGTGTATAGTGTAGTGTATAGTGTAGTGTATAGGGTAGTGTATAGTGTAGTGTATAGTGTAGTGTCTAGTGTAGTGTCTATTGTAGTGTATAGTGTAGTGTAGTAGTGTATAGTGTAGTGTATAGTGTAGTGTATAGTGTAGTGTAGTAGTGTCGAGTGTAGTGTATAGTGTAGTGTAGTAATGTCTAGTGTAGTGTATAGTGTAGTGTATAGTGTAGTGTAGTAGTGTAGTGTCTAGTGTAGTGTATAGTGTAGTGCAGTAGTATATAGTGTAGTGTATTGTGTAGTGTCTAGTGTAGTGTATAGTGTAGTGTCTAGTGTAGTGTAGTAGGGTAGTGTATAGTGTAGTGTAGTAGTGTATAGTGTAGTGTCTAGTGTAGTGTATAGTGTAGTGTATAGTGTAGTGTATAGTAGCGTCTAGTGTAGTGTAGTAGTGTATAGTGTAGTAGTGTATAGTGTAGTGTCTAGTGTAGTGTAGTAGTGTCTAGTGTAGTGTATAGTGTAGTGTATAGTGTAGTGTATAGTAGTGTATAGTGTAGTGTATAGTGTATAGTAGTGTATAGTGTAGTGTATATTGTAGTGTATAGTAGTGTATAGTGTAGTGTATAGTAGTGTCTAGTGTAGTGTATAGTGTAGTGTATAGTGTAGTGTAGAAGGTGTAATAGTGTATAGTGTAGTGTCTAGTGTAGTGTAGTAGTGTCTAGTGTAGTGTATAGTGTAGTGTATAGTGTAGTGTATAGTAGTGTATAGTGTAGTGTATAGTGTAGTGTCTAGTGTAGTGTATAGTGTAGTGTATAGTGTAGTGTATAGTAGTGTCTAGTGTAGTGTATAGTGTAGAGTAGTAGTGTATAGTGTAGTGTAGTAGTGTCTAGTGTAGTGTATAGTGTAGTGTATAGTAGTGTATAGTGTAGTGTATTGTCTAGTGTAGTGTATAGTGTAGTGTATAGTGTAGTGTAGTAGTGTATAGTGTAGTGTCTAGTGTAGTGTATAGTGTAGTGTATAGTGTAGTGTAGTAGTGTATAGTTTAGTGTCTAGTGTAGTGTCTAGTGTAGTGTATAGTGTAGCAGTGTATATTGTAGTGTATAGTGTAGTGTATAGTGTAGTGTAGTAGTGTCTAGTGTAGTGTATAGTGTAGTGTAGTAGTGTATAGTGTAGTGTATAGTGTAGTGTATAGTGTAGTGTAGTAGTGTCTAGTGTAGTGTATAGTGTAGTGTAGTAGTGTAAAGTGTAGTGTATAGTGTATAGTGTAGTGTATAGTGTAGTGTAGTAGTGTCTAGTGTAGTGTAGTAATGTCTAGTGTAGTGTATAGTGTAGTAGTGTATAGTGTAGTGTATAGTGTAGTGTCTAGTGTAGTGTAGTAGTGTATAGTGTAGTGTCTAGTGTAGTGTATAGTGTAGTGTAGTAGTGTAGTGTATAGTGTAGTGTAGTAGTGTAGTGTGTAGTGTATAGTGTAGTGTATAGTGTAGTGTATAGTGTAGTGTATAGTGTAGTGTAGTAGTGTAGTGTATAGTGTAGTAGTGTAGTGTATAGTGTAGTAGTGTAGTGTATAGTGTAGTGTATAGTGTAGTGTATAGTGTAGTGTATAGTAGTGTAGTGTATAGTAGTGTATAGTGTAGTGTATAGTGTAGTGTATAGTGTAGTGTATAGTGTAGTGTAGTGTATAGTGTAGTGTCTAGTGTAGTGTCTATTGTAGTGTATAGTGTAGTGTAGTAGTGTATAGTGTAGTGTATAGTGTAGTGTATAGTGTAATGTAGTAGTGTCGAGTGTAGTGTATAGTGTAGTGTATAGTGTAGTGTAGTAGTGTCTAGTGTAGTGTAGTAATGTCTAGTGTAGTGTATAGTGTAGTGTATAGTGTAGTGTAGTAGTGTAGTGTCTAGTGTAGTGTATAGTGTAGTGCAGTAGTGTATAGTGTAGTGTATAGTGTAGTGTCTAGTGTAGTGTATAGTGTAGTGTAGTAGTGTATAGTGTAGTGTCTAGTGTAGTGTAGTAGTGTAGTGTATAGTGTAGTAGTGTATAGTATAGTGTCTAGTGTAGTGTATAGTGTAGTGTATAGTAGTGTCTAGTGTAGTGTAGTAGTGTATAGTGTAGTAGTGTATAGTGTAGTGTCTAGTGTAGTGTAGTAGTGTATAGTGTAGTGTCTAGTGTAGTGTATAGTAGTGTATAGTGTAGTGTATAGTGTATAGTAGTGTATAGTGTAGTGTATAGTGTAGTGTATAGTAGTGTATAGTGTAGTGTATAGTAGTGTCTAGTGTAGTGTATAGTGTAGTGTAGTAGTGTAATAGTGTATAGTGTAGTGTCTAGTGTAATGTAGTAGTGTCTAGTGTAGTGTATAGTGTAGTGTATAGTGTACTTTATAGTAGTGTATAGTGTAGTGTATAGTGTAGTGTCTAGTGTAGTGTATAGTGTAGTGTATAGTAGTGTCTAATGTAGTGTATAGTGTAGAGTAGTAGTGTATAGTGTAGTGTAGTAGTGTCTAGTGTAGTGTATAGTGTAGTGTATAGTGTAGTGTATAGTAGTGTATAGTGTAGTGTATAGTGTATTGTCTAGTGTAGTGTATAGTGTAGTGTATAGTGTAGTGTAGTAGTGTATAGTGTAGTGTCTAGTGTAGTGTATAGTGTATAGTGTAGTGTATAGTGTAGTGTGTAGTGTAGTAGTGTATAGTTTAGTGTCTAGTGTAGTGTCTAGTGTAGTGTATAGTGTAGTGTAGTAGTGTATAGTGTAGTGTGTAGTGTATAGTGTAGTGTAGTAGTGTCTAGTGTAGTGTATAGTGTAGTGTATAGTGTAGTGTAGTAGTGTATAGTGTAGTGTATAGTGTAGTGTAGTAGTGTCTAGTGTAGTGTAGTAATGTCTAGTGTAGTGTATAGTGTAGTAGTGTATAGTGTAGTGTATAGTGTAGTGTCTAGTGTAGTGTATAGTGTAGTGTAGTAGTGTATAGTGTAGTGTCTAGTGTAGTGTATAGTGTAGTGTAGTAGTGTAGTGTATAGTGTAGTGTAGTAGTGTAGTGTATAGTGTATAGTGTAGTGTATAGTGTAGTGTATAGTGTAGTGTATACTGTAGTGTATAGTGTAGTGTATAGTGTAGTAGTGTAGTGTATAGTGTAGTAGTGTAGTGTATAGTGTAGTGTATAGTGTAGTGTATAGTGTAGTGTATAGTGTAGTGTATAGTAGTGTATAGTGTAGTGTATAGTGTAGTGTATAGTGTAGTGTATAGTGTAGTAGTGTATAGTGTACTCACCTTCGTGGCCGCGTCGTCGCCCCATCGCTTGTCTGCACACACACACACACACACAGACACACACACAGACACACACAGACACACACAGTCACACATACACACACACACAGTCATACACACAGATACACACACACAGACACAACAACAACCGCCATTCGCCCCTAAGTGGCGGTGACGTCACCAGGACGCTTGTGCCAGGCTATGTGCACCCTGAGGCCATGTTAAGTGTCCAACGCCCGCTGGCAGGAGGTCACGGGGCAGACCCAGGTGCCACGGGTCGACTGACTGAGATGACTGGCTGATGCACCACCTGTGCCCCCTACTGTGCCAACCTGCTGTGCTCTAGCCACCCGGCGCTCCGCTCGTTGTTCTGAGCGTCGCTCCTCCGCCCTCCGTTGTTGTTGGAGGGCGACTGCCTCCAACTGCCCAGTAGCGTCCTTCACGAGCCTCCTCCACAGAGGCCGATCTTGACACCGCTGGTACCAGTCATCGGCCAGTCCACTCAGCTCCACGTCCTCCTGTACCACATCACTCCATCTCTTCTCTAGCCCGTGCCGCACCCGCTTAGCCCCCTCAATCCGGCCGAACAAAAGCTGTTTCGGCATGCGGTGGCTGGGCATGCGGGCTACATGACCCAGCCATCGCAGCCTTCCCCACCGGAGGAGTTCACCGATGGGACCTTGCCCAAATCTCTCAAGGATTTGTGAGCTCCTCACACAATCCAGTCTGGTTAAACCCAGGATGGATCGTAGGCAGGCCAGCCTAAATGTTTCTAACCAGCGAAGATGTTCCATTAGGGGGGTCCACGTTTCGCAAGCGTAGAGAAGCGAGGGAATGACCATGGCCGAGAAGACCTGAAGCTTAGTGCGGAGCGACAGACCAGGTAGCTTCCACACAGCGTTACGCAACCGATGAAAAGATATTGCCGCTCGACTGATTCGGAGTGAGACCTCTGCTGTTAAACTGGAGCCAGTCATAAGCACACTGCCCAGGTATCAAAAACTCTCCACTCTCTCCACAACTGCCCCATCACCGATTGGGAGTTGTGGGGGTGGAGTGTCCGATGGTACAAAATACCCAGGCAGGTGCTTAGTTTTGGTGGGGCTGATGGTAAGGCCCCACCTCTTAGTGGCACGCTCCAGTCTCAGCAGCAGCGTCTCCAACTCCTCCTCTGAATGAGCAGCTATTACCAAATCATCAGCATACATAACGTGGTTGAGCAATAGGGAGCCATCCCTTGACCGCACTCGGGCATCGATCAGCCTCCCATTATATCTGTACCATATGGAGATTCCCCCGGTACAGCTTTTGAAGGTTTCACGAACTACGTGGTCAAAATAGATGTTAAATAATGTGGGAGCCAGAGGACATCCCTGTCGCACCCCAAGGTGTACAGGGAATGGCTCTGACTCCCGGCCACGTAGTTTTACCCGAGCCCGCTCACCATCATGGAGGTCCTTAATGATCGTGAGCAGAGGGTCACGAACTCCAAAAGCACAAAGAACAACCCAGAGCCCAGGCCTACTGATGGTTCATAGGCCTTGACCAGGTCAATAAAGCAGAGATGTAGGTCTTGTTGGAATTCCCTACACCTCTGCTGTAGCAGACGAACAAAGAATATGGCATCTGTGCAGGACCGCCCTTTCCTGAAACCGCATTGGGGCTCCGCAAGCCTCTCCTCAGCGTGCCTGGCAAGGCAATGCTGAATAATCCTTGCCAGGACCTTTCCCGGCACACTGAGGAGTGAGATGCCCCTGTATTTGTTACAGTCTGTGCGGTCCCCCTTCTTAAAAAGGGGGACCACCAGGGCATCCTTCCAATCCTGCGGAACCCGTCCAGTGGTCCAGACCATTGTTATGTCATATAGGGCAGTCTGTGCACAAACGCCACCCTCCCTCAGCATTTCGCTTGGGAGATCATCTCTGCCCGCTGCCTTTCCTGGTCTCAGACTCCGGATTGCCTTCAGTACTTCCTCAAAAGATGGCACCTCAGCCAGCCACTCACAGGGGGTGACTTTTTCCAATATTTGAGGCAGCGCAGCCTCAGCAGGGTCATCCTCACTTTGTGCCACGATGTTTTCCTGGCTGAGGGATTTTCCCTCCTCCAGGACCTCACAGAAATGCTCAGCAAATCTGCAAACTTGTTCCTGGGGGTCGGAGATTGGATCACCGTTTTTTCCCCTAATGATGGTAATAGGTGTGGCACTGCAGGTTACTTTTTTGATGGAGTTAAATAGAGATGTGTGATCACAGGCCACTGAGGCAGACTCCATCTCCTCAGCAACCCGCGACCACCACCCATCCTTGCAGCGCCTCACGGCTCTCCGAACCTCCGAGCGAAGGCTGCGGTAAGCGTCCTCATTCTCTGACGTGGGATTCTGTAGCCGATGACAGTGGGCCTGTCGCTTTTTCTCAACCATCCTGAACACCTCCTCTGTCAGCCAGGGTCTCTGGGGAGGTCTGGACCACGTACCCAAAGCAGCCATTGCAGCTGTATGAGTCACAGTCCTAAACCTCGCCCATTTACCCTCGACATCAGGAGGAGTCGGGGACGATGCCAATCCCAGCCGCAAGCGATGATGAAATTCTCGATTGCAAATTTCATCAGATAACTGAGACCAGGCCACTTTAGGTTGGAATGGGGTCCTGGGTGTACACCACCACCAGAGTGGAAGAATGGCAGGCGCATCTTACAGATGACTAGTCGATGGTCAGAGGGCAGATCAGCTCCACGGTAGGTCCTGGTGTCAAGGACATGGGCTCGCATCCGCTGGTCCGTCACTATGTAGTCCAGCAGATGTCCTTGCTTGGACCCGGCATGCATCCATGATGTTGTGTGGATGCGCCGATGCCGGAACAACGTGTTGGTAATTACAAGCCCATGGGCTGCACAAAAATCTAGCAGCCTCCTACCGTTGTTATTGAGCTGATCTGGCCCGTGCCCTCCAATCTCTCCAGACCAGGTGCCAGTATCATGACCAACTCGGGCATTGAAGTCACCCAACATGATGACTCTATCCCGAGGGGCCACTTTAGCCAGCACCTGTGACAGGTCATAGAAGGCATCTGACTCATCGGCTTTGCCTGCATCCCTCCACGGATGTTCATCTTCGGTGGGGGCATAAGTAACCACGACCACCATTCCTCGCCTCCGGTTGATGGCAAGGCGAGCCCAAAGTAGCCTGGGGCTTACAGCTTCCCACACCTCACCGCCACGCTCCCACGCCCCCTTCATTCTTTTGTTCAAAAGAAGACCCACACCCTGTTGTTTGGCAGTCTGCTGCCCCGAGTAGAGGACTGTCCACCCCTCATGGTGGCAGGAGCCAGAGCCGGTCCACCGGACCTCCTGAATGCCGCATAGATCCAGGCGGTACCGGTCCAGCTCCCGACAGAGGAGTGGCAGCCTCTCCTCCGCAGTGAGCGTTCGAACATTCCACGTGGCCACCCGTAGTGGCTTTTCGTTGTTTCTGGAGGAGCCCCGAGGGTAGAGATTCAATCTCCTGGCTCCGCCAATTGGGGTTTGGCCAGGAGACGTCATAGACGCCTGGCCCCCCTGGGCCTCCGGCACAAGCTTATTAGTTACATATTTCAGTTTAACTCGTGGTTTAGTGGTAATTAATTGAAGGTGGAGGGGTTACCAGCCCCTCGCACCCATCCAGAGCCCCCGTTTAGCCCCTGTGGTGGACACATATGCCATGAGGGGAGGAGCCAATCAAAATTGGACCTCCCCCCACAGCACTGTCCACGACAGAGTTGCCCATCCGGCACCACGAGGAAGTAGGGCACACACACACAGACACACATACACAGACACACACACACGGACACACACAGACACACACGGGTCTCTGTGTGAGTCTACGGATCTCTGTGTGAGTCTACGGGTCTCTGCGTGAGTCTACGGGTCTCTGTGTGAGTCTACGAACTCTGTGTGAGTCTATGGATCTCTGTGTGAGTCTGTGGGTCTCTGTGAGTCTACGGGTCTCTGTGTGAGTCTATGGGTTACTGTGTGAGTCTGTGGGTCTCTGTGTGAGTCTGTGGGTCTCTGTGTGAGTCTACGGGTCTCTATGTGAGTCTACGGGTCTCTATGTCAGTCTATGGGTCTCTGTGTGAGTCTATGGGTCTCTGTGTGAGTCTATGGGTTACTGTGTGAGTCTCTGTGTGAGTCTCTCTGTGAGTCTACGGATCTCTGTGTGAGTCTCTGTGTGAGTCTCTCTGTGAGTCTACGGGTCTCTGTGTGCGAGTCTACTGGTCTCTGTGTCCGAGTCTACGGGTCTCTGTGTGAGTGTCTGTGTGAGTCTACGGATCTCTGTGTGAGTCTACGGGTCTCTGTGTGAGTCTACGGATCTCTGTGTGAGTCTACGGGTCTCTGTGTGAGTCTACGGATCTCTGTGTGAGTCTACGGATCTCTGTGTTAGTCTCCGGGTCTCTGTGTGCGAGTCTATGGGTCTCTGTGTGAGTCTGTGGGTCTCTGTGCGAGTCTCTGTGTGAGTCTACGGGTCTCTGTGTGAGTCTCTGTGTGAGTCTCTGTGTGAGTCTACGGTCTCTGTGTGAGTCTCCGGGTCTCTGTGTGAGTCTCTGTGTGAGTGTCTGTGTGAGTCTACGGATCTCTGTGCGAGTCTAAGGGGTCTCTGTGCGAGTCTACGGGTCTCTGTGTGAGTCCATGGGTCTCTTTGTGAGTCTACGGATCTCTGTGTGAGTCTACGGATCTCTGTGTTAGTCTCCGGGTCTCTGTGTGCGAGTCTACGGGTCTCTGTGTGCGAGTCCACGTTATCTTTTTTAGGAACGAACGAACGGACCGTCCGACTCGCTGTCCTCCTCATCCTCCTCATCATCCTCCTCCTCATCCTCCTCATCCTCCTCCTCGGAGCTGGATGAGCTGCTCTCAACCCCGTCGCCCTCTCCTCCGTGCCGATGGCGACGTCTCCTATCCCCCTCCTCCTCCACCACCACCATCACGACCTCCTCCTCCTCCTCCTCCTCCTCCTGCTCCTCCTCCTCCTCGTGCGAGATCTGCCGGAGGACTTGCCGCTCCTGTGAGCGGTCGTGAGCCGCCGACAGAGACCGCTCACGGCTGTGCGAGACGGAGCTCCTGCGGTGGGGGAGGAGAAACTTCTAGATAGTGTACAGTGTACAGTGTGTAGTGTGTAGTGTATAGTGTAGTGTATAGTGTAGTGTAGTGTGTAGTGTAGTGTGTAGTGTAGTGTGTAGTGTAGTGTGTAGTGTAGTGTATAGTGTAGTGTATAGTGTAGTGTATAGTGTAGTGTAGTGTATAGTGTAGTGTGTAGTGTAGTGTGTAGTGTAGTGTGTAGTGTAGTGTATAGTGTAGTGTATAGTGTAGTGTAGTGTATAGTGTAGTGTATAGTGTAGTGTAGTGTGTAGTGTAGTGTGTAGTGTAGTGTATAGTGTAGTGTATAGTGTAGTGTATAGTGTAGTGTATAGTGTAGTGTGTAGTGTATAGTGTAGTGTAGTGTGTAGTGTATAGTGTAGTGTATAGTGTTGTGTGTAGTGTAGTGTATAGTGTAGTGTGTAGTGTAGTGTATAGTGTAGTGTATAGTGTAGTGTATAGTGTAGTGTATAGTGTAGTGTATAGTGTAGTGTATAGTAGTGTATAGTGTAGTGTCTAGTGTAGTGTATAGTGTAGTGTGTAGTGTAGTGTATAGTGTAGTGTATAGTGTAGTGTATAGTGTAGTGTACAGTGCAGTGTAGTGTATAGTGTAGTGTATAGTGTGGTGTAGTGTATAGTGTAGTGTATAGTGTAGTGTATAGCGTAGTGTATAGTGTAGTGTATCGTGTAGTGTAGTGTGTAGTGTATAGTGTAGTGTCTAGTGTAGTGTAGTGTGTAGTGTATAGTGTAGTGTATAGTGTAGTGTATAGGGTAGTGTAGTGTGTAGTGTATAGTGTAGTGTGTAGTGTAGTGTGTAGTGTATAGTGTAGTGTATAGTGTAGTGTATAGTGTAGTGTATAGTGTAGTGTATAGTGTAGTGTATAGTGTAGTGTGTAGTGTATAGTGTAGTGTGTAGTGTATAGTGTAGTGTGTAGTGTATAGTGTAGTGTATAGTGTAGTGTATAGTGTAGTGTATAGTGTAGTGTATAGTGTAGTGTATAGTAGTGTATAGTGTAGTGTATAGTGTAGTGTAGTAGTGTATAGTGTAGTGTATAGTAGTGTATAGTGTAGTGTATAGTGTAGCGTAGTAGTGTATAGTATAGTGTAGTGTATAGTGTGGTGTATAGTGTATAGTGTAGTGTATAGTGTAGTGTGTAGTGTAGTGTATAGTGTAGTGTATAGTGTAGTGTATAGTGTAGTGTGTAGTGTATAGTGTAGTGTATAGTGTAGTGTAGTGTGTAGTGTATAGTGTGGTGTATAGTGTATAGTGTAGTGCATAGTGTAGTAGTGTGTAGTGTAGTGTATAGTGTAGTGTATAGTGTAGTGTAGTGTATAGTGTATTGTGTAGTGTAGTGTATAGTGTAGTGTATAGTGTAGTGTAGTGTATAGTGTAGTGTATAGTAGTGTATAGCATAGTGTATAGTGTAGTGTATAGTGTAGTGTATAGTGTAGTGTGTAGTGTATAGTGTAGTGTAGTGTGTAGTGTAGTGTGTAGTGTATAGTGTAGTAGTGTATAGCGTAGTGTGTAGTAGTGTATAGTGTAGTGTATAGTAGTGTACAGTGTAGTGTACAGTAGTGTATAGTGTAGTGCATAGTGCAGTGCATAGTGTCGTGTATAGTGGAGTGTATAGCGTAGTGTATAGTGTAGTGTGTAGTGTAGTGTATAGTGTAGTGTATAGTAGTGTATAATGTAGTGTATAGTAGTGTATAGTGTATAATGTGGTGTATAGTAGTGTATAGTGTAGTGTATAGTGTAGTGTATAGTGTAGTGTAGTGTATAGTGTAGTGTATAGTGTAGTGTATAGTGTAGTGTATCGTGTAGTGTAGTGTGTAGTGTATAGTGTAGTGTCTAGTGTAGTGTAGTGTGTAGTGTATAGTGTAGTGTATAGTGTAGTGTATAGGGTAGTGTAGTGTGTAGTGTATAGTGTAGTGTGTAGTGTATAGTGTAGTGTGTAGTGTATAGTGTAGTGTATAGTGTAGTGTAGTGTATAGTGTAGTGTATAGTGTAGTGTGTAGTGTATAGTGTAGTGTGTAGTGTATAGTGTAGTGTATAGTAGTGTATAGTGTAGTGTATAGTGTAGTGTAGTAGTGTATAGTGTAGTGTATAGTAGTGTATAGTGTAGTGTATAGTGTAGCGTAGTAGTGTATAGTATAGTGTAGTGTATAGTGTGGTGTATAGTGTATAGTGTAGTGTATAGTGTAGTGTGTAGTGTAGTGTATAGTGTAGTGTATAGTGTAGTGTATAGTGTAGTGTATAGTGTAGTGTATAGTGTAGTGTATAGTGTGGTGTATAGTGTATAGTGTAGTGCATAGTGTAGTAGTGCGTAGTGTAGTGTATAGTGTAGTGTATAGTGTAGTGTATAGTGTATTGTGTAGTGTAGTGTATAGTGTAGTGTATAGTGTAGTGTAGTGTATAGTAGTGTATAGCATAGTGTATAGTGTAGTGTATAGTGTAGTGTATAGTGTAGTGTGTAGTGTATAGTGTAGTGTAGTGTATAGTGTAGTGTAGTAGTGTATAGCGTAGTGTGTAGTAGTGTATAGTGTAGTGTATAGTAGTGTACAGTGTAGTGTACAGTAGTGTATAGTGTAGTGCATAGTGTAGTGCATAGTGTCGTGTATAGTGTAGTGTATAGTGTAGTGTATAGTGTAGTGTGTAGTGTAGTGTATAGTGTAGTGTATAGTAGTGTATAATGTAGTGTATAGTAGTGTATAGTGTATAATGTGGTGTATAGTAGTGTATAGTGTAGTGTATATAGTGTAGTGTATAGTGTAGTGTATAGTGTAGTGTATAGTGTAGTGTATAGTGTAGTGTAGTGTATAGTGTAGTGTATAGTGTAGTGTATAGTGTAGTGTATAGTAGTGTATAGTGTAGTGTATAGTGTAGTGTAGTAGTGTATAGTGTAGTGTATAGTGTACTGTATAGTAGTGTATAGTGTAGTGTATAGTGTAGCGTAGTAGTGTATAGTATAGTGTAGTGTATAGTGTGGTGTATAGTGTAGTGTATAGTGTAGTGTATAGTGTAGTGTATAGTGTAGTGTGTAGTGTAGTGTAGTGTATAGTGTAGTAGTGTGTAGTGTATAGTGTAGTGTATAGTGTAGTAGTGTATAGTATAGTGTAGTGTATAGTGTGGTGTATAGTGTATAGTGTAGTGTATAATGTAGTGTATAGTGTAGTGTATAGTGTAGTAGCGTATAGTGTAGTGTATAGTGTAGTGTAGTAGTGTATAGTGTAGTGTATAGTGTAGTGTATAGTATAGTGTAGTGTATAGTGTAGTGTATAGTGTAGTGTATAGTGTAGTATAATAGTGTATAGTGTAGTGTATAGTGTAGTGTATAGTGTAGTGTGTAGTATAGTGTATAGTAGTGTAGTGTATAGTAGTGTAGTGTATAGTGTAGTGTATAGTGTAATGTATAGTGTACTGTATAGTAGTGTAGTGTATAGTAGTGTATAGTGTAGTGTATAGTGTAGTGTATACTGTAGTGTATAGTAGTGGATAGTGTAGTGTATAGTGTAGTGTGTAGTGTATAGTGTATAGGGTAGTGTGTAGTGTAGTGTATAGTGTAGTGTATAGTGTAGTGTATAGTGTAGTGTGTAGTGTAGTGTATAGTGTAGTGTATAGTGTAGTGTATAGTGTAGTGTATAGGGTAGTGTGTAGTGTAGTGTATAGTGTAGTGTATAGTGTAATGCATAGTGTAGTAGTGTGTAGTGTAGTGTATAGTGTAGTGTATAGTGTAGTGTATAGTGTAGTGTATAGTAGTGTATAGTAGTGTATAGTGTAGTGTATAGTGTAGTGTAAAGTGTAGTGTATAGTAGTTTATAGTAGTGTATAGTGTAGTGTATAGTGTAGTGTATAGTGTAGTGTATAGTGTAGTGTATAGTGTAGAGTAGTGTATAGCAGTCTAGTGTATAGTGTAGTGTAGTAGTGCATAGTGTAGTTTATAGTGTAGTTCATAGTGTAGTGTATAGTGTAGTGTAAAGTGTAGGCTATAGTGTAGTGTATAGTAGTGTATAGTGTAGTGTATAGTGTAGTGTATAGTGTAGTGTATAGTGTAGTGTATAGTGTAGTGTGTAGTGTAGTGTATAGTGTAGTGTATAGTAGTGTATAGTGTAGTAGTGTAGTGTAGTGTGTAGTGTAGTGTATAGTGTAGTGTATAGTAGTGTATAGTGTAGTAGTGTAGTGTAGTGTGTAGTGTAGTGTATAGTGTAGTGTATAGTGTAGTGTGTAGTGTATAGTGTAGTGTGTAGTGTATAGTGTAGTGTAGTGTGTAGTGTATAGTGTAGCGTATAGTGTGGTGCATAGTGTAGTGTATAGTGTAGTGTATAGTAGTGTATAGTGTAGTGTAGTGTATAGTAGTGTATAGTGTAGTGTATAGTGTAGTGTATAGTGTAGTGTATAGTCTGGTGTATAGTAGTGTAGAGTGTAGTGTATAGTGTAGTGTATAGTGTAGTGTAGTGTATAGTGTAGTGTATAGTGTAGTGTATAGTGTAGTGTATAGTGTAGTGTATAGTGTAGTGTATAGTGTAGTGTATAGTAGTGTATAGTGTAGTGTATAGTGTAGTGTATAGTGTAGTGTATAGTAGTGTATAGTGTAGTGTAGTAGTGTAGTGTATAGTGTAGTGTATAGTAGTGTATAGTGTAGTGTATAGTAGTGTATATTGTAGTGTATAGTGTAGTCTATAGTAGTGTATAGTGTAGTTTCTAGTAGTGTATACTGTAGTGTATAGTAGTGTATAGTGTAGTGTATAGTGTAGTGTATAGTAGTGTATAGTGTAGTGTAGTAGTGTAGTGTATAGTGTAGTGTATAGTAGTGTATAGTGTAGTGTATAGTGTAGTGTATAGTAGTGTATAGTGTAGTGTATAGTGTAGTGTATAGTGTAGTGTATAGTAGTGTATAGTGTAGTGTATAGTAGTGTATAGTGTAGTGTATAGTAGTCTATAGTGTAGTGTACAGTGTAGTGTACAGTGTAGTGTGCAGTGTTGTGTGCAGTGTTGTGTACAGTGTAGTGTACAGTGTAGTGTGCAGTGTAGTGTACAGTGTAGTGTGCTGTGTAGTGTACAGTGTAGTGTATAGTGTGTAGTGTAGTGTATAATGTAGTGTACAGTGTGGTGTGCAGTGTAGAGTACAGTGCAGAGTACAGTGTAGTGTACAGTGTAGAGTGCAGTGTAGAGTACAGTGTAGTGTGTTGGAGAGCCAAGCCACGACAATCTGAGCGCAGCGACGTTACGCCGGCAATTACACAAACACGGATTTACACATTTACACACACACACATACACACACATACACACATTTACACACACACAGACACAGACATACACACACACATATTTACACACACACATTTACACACACACATTTACACACACACACAGACACACATATACACACACACACACACTCATTTACACACACACACATTTACACACACACACACACTCATTTACACACACACACATTTACACACACACACACATTTACACACGCACATTTACACACACATATTTACACACACACACTTACACACACACATTTACACACACACATTTACACACACACACACATTTACACACATACATTTACACACATTTACACACACACACATTTACACACACACACATTTACACACACACACACATTTACACACACACACATTTACACACACACACATTTACACACATTTACACACACATTTACACACACACATTTACACACACACACGCACACACATTTACACACACACACATTTACACACACACACACATTTACACACACACATTTACACACATTTACACACACATTTACACACATTTACACACATTTACACACACACACATTTACACACACACACATTTACACACACACACATTTACACACATTTACACACAACAACAACAACAACCGCCATTCGCCACTAAGTGGCGGTGACGTCACCACGACGCTTGTGCCAGGCTATGTGCACCCTGAGGCCACGTGAAGTGTCGAACGCCCGCTGGCAGGTGGTCACGGGGCAGACCCAGGTGCCACGGGTCGACTGACTGAGATGACTGGCTGATGCACCACCTGTGCCCCCTACTGTGCCAACCTGCTGTGCTTTAGCCACCCGGCGCTCCGCTCGCTGTTGTGAGCGTCGCTCCTCCGCCCTCCGTTGTTGTTGGAGGGCGACTGCCTCCAACTGCCCAGTAGCGTCCTTCACGAGCCTCCTCCACAGAGGCCGATCTTGACACCGCTGGTACCAGTCATCGGCAAGTCCACTCAGCTCCACATCCTCCTGTACCACATCACTCCATCTCTTCTCTAGCCCGTGCCGCGCCCGCTTAGCCCCCTCAATCCGGCCAAACAAAAGCTGTTTCGGCATGCGATGGCTGGGCATGCGGGCTACATGACCCAGCCATCGCAGCCTTGCCTGCCGGAGGAGCTCACCGATGGGACCCTGCCCAGATCTTTCAAGGATTTGTGAGCTCCTCACACAATCCAGTCTGGTTAAACCCAGGATGGATCCGTAGGCAGGCCAGCCTAAATATTTCTAACCGGCGTAGATGTTCCATTAGGGGGGTCCACGTTTCGCAAGCGTAGAGAAGGGAGGGAATGACCGTGGCCGAGAAGACCTGAAGCTTAGTGCGGAGCGACAAACCAGGTAGCTTCCACACAGCGTTACGCAACCGATGAAAAGATATTGCCGCTCGACTGATTCGGAGTTAGACCTCTGCTGTTAAACTGGAGCCAGTCATAAGCACACTGCCCAGGTATGGGAAACTCTCCACTCTCTCCACAACTGCCCCATCACCGATTGGGAGTTGTGGGGGTGGAGTGTCCGATGGTACAAAATACCCAGGCAGGTGCTTAGTTTTGGTGGGGCTGATGGTAAGGCCCCACCTCTTAGTGGCACGCTCCAGTCTCAGCAGCAGCGTCTCCAACTCCTCCTCTGACTGAGCAGCTATTACCAAATCATCAGCATACATAACGTGGTTGAGCAATAGGGAGCCATCCCTTGACCGCACCTGGGCATCGATTAGCCTCCCATTATATCTGTACCATATGGAGATTCCCCCGGTACAGCTATTGAAGGCTTCACGAACTACGTGGTCAAAATAGATGTTAAATAATGTGGGAGCCAGAGGACATCCCTGTCGCACCCCAAGGTGTACAGGGAATGGCTCTGACTCCCGGCCACGTAGTTTTACCCGGGCCCGCTCACCATCATGAAGGTCCTTAATGATCGTGAGCAGAGGGTCAGGTACTCCAAAAGCACGAAGAACGACCCAGAGCCCAGGCCGACTGAAGGTATCATAGGCCTTGACCAGGTCAATAAAGCAGAGATGTAGGTCTTGTTGGAATTCCCTACACGTCTGCTGTAGCAGACGAACAGAAAATATGGCATCTGTGCAGGACCGCCCTTTCCTGAAACCGCATTGGGGCTCCGCAAGCCTCTCCTCAGCGTGCCTGGCAAGGCGATGCTGAATAATCCTTGCCAGGACCTTTCCCGGCACACTGAGGAGTGAGGTGCCCCTGTAGTTGTTACAGTCTGTGCGGTCCCCCTTCTTAAAAAGGGGGACCACCAGGGTATCCTTCCAATCCTGCGGAACCCGTCCAGCGGTCCAGACTGTTGTTATGATGTCATATAGGGCAGTCTGTGCACAAACGCCACCCTCCCTCAGCATTTCGCTTGGGAGATCATCTCTGCCCGCTGCCTTTCCTGGTCACAGACTCCGGATCGCCTTCAATACTTCCTCAGCAGATGGCACCTCAGCCAGCCACTCACAGGGGGTGACTTCATCCAATATTTGAGGCACCGCAGCCTCTACAGGGTCATCCTCACTTTGTGCCACGATGTTTTCCTGGCTGAGGGATTTTCCCTCCCCCAGGACCTCACAGAAATGCTCAGCAAATCTGCGAACCTGTTCCTGGGGGTCGGAAATTGGATCACCGTTTTTTCCCCTAATGATGGTAATAGGTGTGGCGCTGCAGGTTACTTTTTTGATGGAGTTAAATAGAGATTTGTGATCACGGGCCACTGAGGCAGACTCCATCTCCTCAGCAACCCGCGACCACCACCCATCCTTGCAGCGCCTCACGGCTCTCCGAACCTCCGAGCGAAGGCTGCGGTAAGCCTCCTCATTCTCTGACGTGGGATTCTGTAGCCGATGACAGTGGGCCTGTCGCTTTTTCTCAACCATCCTGAACAACTCCTCTGTCAGCCAGGGTGTCTGGGGAGGTCTGGACCGCGTACCCAAAGCAGCCATTGCAGCTGCATGAGTCACAGTCCTAAACCTCGCCCATTTACCCTCGACATCAGGAGGAGTCGGGGACGATGCCAATCCCAGCCGCAAGCGATGATGAAATTCTCGCTTGCAACTTTCATCAGATAACTGAGACCAGGCCACTTTAGGTTGGAATGGGGTCCTGGGTGTACACCCACCACCGGAGTGGAAGAATGGCAGGCGCATCTTACGGATGACTAGTCGATGGTCAGAGGGCAGATCAGCTCCACGGTAGGTCCTGGTGTCAAGGACATGGGCTCGCATTCGCTGGTCCGTCACTATGTAGTCCAGCAGATCTTCTTGCTTGGACCCGGCATGCATCCATGATGTTGTGTGGATGCGCCGATGCCGGAACAGCGTGTTGGTAATTACAAGCCCATGGGCTGCACAAAAATCTAGCAGCCTCCTACCGTTGTTATTGAGCTGATCTGGCCCATGCCCTCCAATCACTCCAGACCAGGTGCCAGTATCATGACCAACTCGGGCATTGAAGTCACCCAACATGATGACTCTATCCCGAGGGGCCACTTTATCCAGCACCTGTGACAGGAGGTCATAGAAGGCATCTGACTCATCGGCTTTGCCTGCATCCCTCCACGGATGTTCATCTTCGGTGGGGGCATAAGTAACCACGACTACCATTCCTCGCCTCCGGTTGATGGGAAGGCGAGCCCAAAGTAGCCTGGGGCTTACAGCTTCCCACACCTCACCGCCACGCTCCCACGCCCCCTTCATTCTTTTGTTCAAAAGAAGACCCACACCCTGTTGTTTGGCAGTCTGCTGCCCCGAGTAGAGGACTGTCCACCCCTCATGGTGGCAGGAGCCAGAGCCGGTTCACCGGACCTCCTGAATGCCGCATAGATCCAGGCGGTACCGGTCCAGCTCCCGACAGAGGAGTGGCAGCCTCTCCTCTGCAGTGAACGTTCGAACATTCCACGTGGCCACCCGTAGTGGCTTTTCGTTGTTTCTGGAGTAGCCCCGAGGGTAGGTATTCAATCTCCTGGCTCCGCCAATTGGGGTTTGGCCAGGAGACGTCATAGACGCCTGGCCCCCCGGGGCCTCCGGCACAAGCTTAGTTGTTACATATTTCAGTTTAATTCGTGGTTTCGTGGTAATTAATTGAAGGTGAAGGGGTTACCAGCCCCTCGCACCCGTCCAGAGCCCCCGTTTAGCCCCTGTGGTGGACACATATGCCATGAGTGGAGGAGCCAATCAAAATTGGATCTCCCCCCACAGCGCTGTCCACGACAGAGTTGCCCGTCCGGCACCGCGAGGAGGTAGGGGGTTGTTTTGCACACACACACACACACATTTACACACACATTTACACACGCACACACATTTACACACACACACATTTACACACACACACACATTTACACACACATTTACACACACACACACATTTACACACACACACATTTACACACACACACATTTACACACACACACATTTACACACACACACACACATTTACACACACACACACACACA
The DNA here is from genome assembly GCF_048934315.1 of Petromyzon marinus. Taxonomy (NCBI): domain Eukaryota; kingdom Metazoa; phylum Chordata; class Hyperoartia; order Petromyzontiformes; family Petromyzontidae; genus Petromyzon; species Petromyzon marinus. The sequence continues at coordinate 9,187,557 of NC_133746.1, forward strand.
TTTACACACACACATTTACACACACATTTACACACATTTACACACACACATTTACACACATTTACACACACACATTTACACTCACATTTACACAGCAACAACAACAACAACAACCGCCATTCGCCACTAAGTGGCGGTGACGTCACCACGACGCTTGTGCCAGGCTATGTGCACCCTGAGGCCACGTGAAGTGTCGAACGCCCGCTGGCAGGAGGTCACGGGGCAGACCCAGGTGCCACGGGTCGACTGACTGAGATGACTGGCTGATGCACCACCTGTGCCCCCTACTGTGCCAACCTGCTGTGCTTTAGCCACCCGGCGCTCCGCTCGCTGTTGTGAGCGTCGCTCCTCCGCCCTCCGTTGTTGTTGGAGGGCGACTGCCTCCAACTGCCCAGTAGCATCCTTCACGAGCCTCCTCCACAGAGGCCGATCTTGACACCGCTGGTACCAGTCATCGGCAAGTCCACTCAGCTCCACGTCCTCCTGTACCACATCACTCCATCTCTTCTCTAGCCCGTGCCGCGCCCGCTTAGCCCCCTCAAACCGGCCAAACAAAAGCTGTTTCGGCATGCGGTGGCTGGGCATGCGGGCTACATGACCCAGCCATCGCAGCCTTGCCTGCCGGAGGAGCTCACCGATGGGACCCTGCCCAGATCTTTCAAGGATTTGTGAGCTCCTCACACAATCCAGTCTGGTTAAACCCAGGATGGATCGTAGGCAGGCCAGCCTAAATGTTTCTAACCGGCGAAGATGTTCCATTAGGGGGGTCCACGTTTCGCAAGCGTAGAGAAGGGAGGGAATGACCGTGGCCGAGAAGACCTGAAGCTTAGTGCGGAGCGACAGACCAGGTAGCTTCCACACAGCGTTACGCAACCGATGAAAAGATATTGCCGCTCGACTGATTCGGAGTGAGACCTCTGCTGTTAAACTGGTGCCAGTCATAAGCACACTGCCCAGGTATGGGAAACTCTCCACTCTCTCCACAACTGCCCCATCACCGATTGGGAGTTGTGGGGGTGGAGTGTCCGATGGTACAAAATACCCAGGCAGGTGCTTGGTTTTGGTGGGGCTGATGGTAAGGCCCCACCTCTTAGTGGCACGCTCCAGTCTCAGCAGCAGCGTCTCCAACTCCTCCTCTGACTGAGCAGCTATTACCAAGTCATCAGCATACATAACGTGGTTGAGCAATAGGGAGCCATCCCTTGACCGCACCCGGGCATCGATTAGCCTCCCATTATATCTGTACCATATGGAGATTCCCCCGGTACAGCCATTGAAGGCTTCACGAACTACGTGGTCAAAATAGATGTTAAATAATGTGGGAGCCAGAGGACATCCCTGTCGCACCCCAAGGTGTACAGGGAATGGCTCTGACTCCCGGCCACGTAGTTTTACCCGGGCCCGCTCACCATTATGAAGGTCCTTAATGATCGTGAGCAGAGGGTCAGGTACTCCAAAAGCACGAAGAACGACCCAGAGCCCCGGCCTACTGATGGTATCATAGGCCTTGACCAGGTCAATAAAGCAGAGATGTAGGTCTTGTTGGAATTCCCTACACCTCTGCTGTAGCAGACGGACAGAAAATATGGCATCTGTGCAGGACCGCCCTTTCCTGAAACCGCATTGGGGCTCCGCAAGCCTCTCCTCAGCGTGCCTGGCAAGGCGATGCTGAATAATCCTTGCCAGGACCTTTCCCGGCACACATTTACACACACACATTTACACACACACACATTTACACACACACACATTTACACACACACACACATTTACACACACACATTTACACACACACATTTACACACATTTACACACGCACATTTACACACACATTTACACACACACATTTACACACATTTACACACATTTACACACACACATTTACACACACACATTTACACACTTACACACACACATTTACACACACACATTTACACACACACACATTTACACACACACATTTACACACATTTACACACACACATTTACACACACACACACATTTACACACACACATTTACACACACACATTTACACACACACATTTACACACACACATTTACACACACACATTTACACACTTACACACACACACGCACGCCGGTCCTCCGTGAGCCCGTCCTGTGTACCTGTGCGGCCGGGCCTGGGGTGGGTGAACCTGCTCCATCATGGCCGCCTTGGTAAGGCCTTCACGCTCCATCTCGCTGTGCATCTGCCAACGCACGCACACACAGAGACACAGAGACACACAGAGACACAGAGACACAGAGACAACAGAGACACAGAGACACAGAGACACAGAGACAGAGAGACACAGACACACAGAGACACAGAGACAGAGATACAGAGACACAGAGACACAGAGACAACAGAGACACAGAGACACAGAGACACAGAGACAGAGATACAGAGACACAGAGACACAGAGACACAGAGACAACAGAGACACAGAGACACAGAGACAGAGAGACACAGAGACAGAGAGACACAGAGACAACAGAGACACAGAGACACAGAGACACAGAGACACAGAGACAACAGAGACACAGAGACACAGAGACACAGAGACAACAGAGACACAGAGACACAGAGACACAGAGACACAGAGACAACAGAGACACAGAGACACAGAGACACAGAGACAACAGAGACACAGAGACACAGAGACACAGAGACAGAGACACAGAGACACAGAGACACAGAGACAACAGAGACACAGAGACACAGAGACAGAGAGACACAGAGACAGAGAGACACAGAGACACAGAGACACAGAGACACAGAGACAGAGACACACAGAGACACAGAGACACAGAGACACAGACACACAGAGACACAGAGACAACAGAGACACAGAGACACAGAGACACAGAGACAACAGAGACACAGAGACACAGAGACACAGAGACAGAGATACAGAGACACAGAGACACAGAGACACAGAGACAACAGAGACACAGAGACACAGAGACAGAGAGACACAGAGACAGAGAGACACAGAGACACAGAGACACAGAGACAGAGACACACAGAGACACAGAGACACAGACACACAGAGACACAGAGACACAGAGACAACAGAGACACAGAGACAGAGAGACACAGAGACACAGAGACACAGACACACAGAGACACAGAGACACAGAGACACAGACACACAGAGACAGAGAGACAGAGAGACACAGAGACACAGAGACACAGACACACAGAGACACAGAGACACAGAGACAGAGACACAGAGACACAGAGACACAGACACACAGAGACACAGACACACAGAGACACAGAGACAGAGAGACACAGAGACAGAGAGACACAGACCCACAGAGACACAGACACACAGAGACACAGAGACACAGAGACAGAGACACACAGAGACAAAGACACAGAGACACAGAGACACAGACACACAGAGACACAGAGACACAGACACACAGAGACACAGAGACACAGACACACAGAGACACAGAGACAACAGAGACACAGAGACACAGAGACACAGAGACAACAGAGACACAGAGACACAGAGAGACACAGAGACACAGAGACACAGAGACACAGAGACACAGACACACAGAGACAGAGACACACAGAGACAGAGACACAGAGACACAGACACACAGAGACACAGAGACAACAGAGACACAGAGACACAGAGACACAGACACACAGAGACACAGACACAGAGACACAGAGACACAGAGACACGCACACACAGAGAGACAGAGACACAGAGACACAGAGACACAGACACACAGACACACAGAGACACAGAGACACAGAGACACAGACACACAGAGACACAGAGACAACAGAGACACAGAGACACAGAGACACAGAGACAGAGAGACACAGAGACACAGAGACACAGACACAGAGACACAGAGACACAGAGACAACAGAGACACAGACAGACAGAGACACAGAGACAGAGAGACACAGACACACAGAGACACAGAGACACAGAGACACAGAGACACAGACACACAGAGACACAGAGACACAGACACACAGAGACACAGAGACACAGAGACACAGAGACACAGAGACACAGACACACAGAGACACAGAGACACAGAGACAACAGAGACACAGAGACACAGACACACAGAGACACAGAGACACAGAGATACAGAGACAGAGAGACACAGAGACACAGAGACACAGACACACAGAGACACAGAGACACAGAGACACAGACACACAGAGACACAGAGACAGAGAGACACAGATACACAGAGACACAGAGACACAGAGACACAGACACACAGAGACACAGACACACAGAGACACAGAGACACAGACACACAGAGACACAGAGACACAGAGACACAGACACACAGAGACACAGACACACAGAGACACAGAGACACAGAGACAGAGAGACACAGAGACACAGAGACACAGACACACAGAGACACAGAGAGACACAGACACACAGAGACACAGACACACAGAGACACAGACACACAGAGAGACAGACACACAGAGACACAGAGACAGAGAGACAGAGACACAGAGACACAGAGACACAGAGACACAGAGACACAGAGACACAGAGACACAGAGACAACAGAGACACAGAGACACAGAGACACAGACACACAGAGACACAGAGACACAGAGACACAGACACACAGAGACAGAGAGACACAGAGATACAGACAACAGAGACACAGAGAGACAGAGACACAGAGACACAGAGACACAGAGACAACAGAGACACAGAGACACAGACACACAGACACACAGAGACACAGAGACACAGAGACACAGAGACAACAGAGACACAGACACACAGAGACACAGAGACACAGAGACACAGACACACAGAGACACAGAGACACAGAGACACAGAGACAGAGACACAGACACACAGAGACACAGAGACACAGAGACACAGACACACAGAGACACAGAGACACAGACACACAGAGACACAGAGACACAGAGACACAGACACACAGAGACACAGAGACAGAGACACAGAGACACAGAGACAGAGACACAGACACACAGAGACACAGAGACACAGAGACACAGACACACAGACACACAGAGACACAGAGACACAGAGACACAGACACACAGAGACACAGAGACAACAGAGACACAGAGACACAGAGACACAGAGACACAGAGACAGAGACACAGAGACACAGAGACAACAGAGACACAGAGACACAGAGACACAGACACACAGAGACACAGACACACAGAGACACAGAGACAACAGAGACGCAGAGACACAGAGACACAGAGACAGAGACACAGAGACACAGAGACACAGAGACAACAGAGACACAGAGACACAGACACACAGAGACACAGACACACAGAGAGACAGACACACAGAGACACAGAGACACAGAGACAGAGAGACAGACACAGAGACACAGAGACACAGAGACACAGAGACACAGACACACAGAGACACAGAGACACAGACACACAGAGACACAGAGACACAGAGACACAGACACACAGAGACACAGAGACAGAGAGACACAGAGACACAGAGACACAGACACACAGAGACACAGAGACACAGAGACACAGACACACAGAGACAGAGACACACAGAGACAGAGACACAGAGACACAGAGGCACAGAGACACAGACACACAGAGACACAGAGACACAGACACACAGAGACACAGAGACACAGAGACACAGAGACAGAGACACAGAGACACAGAGACAGAGACACAGAGACACAGAGACACAGACACACAGAGACACAGAGACACAGAGACAGAGACACAGAGACACAGAGACACAGAGACACAGAGACACAGACACACAGAGACACAGAGACACAGACACACAGAGACACAGAGACACAGAGACACAGACACACAGAGACACAGAGACACAGAGACACAGAGACACAGAGACAACAGAGACACAGAGACACAGACACACAGAGACACAGACACACAGAGAGACAGACACACAGAGACACAGAGACACAGAGACAGAGAGACAGACACAGAGACACAGAGACACAGAGACACAGAGACACAGACACACAGAGACACAGAGACACAGACACACAGAGACACAGAGACACAGAGACACAGACACACAGAGACACAGAGACAGAGAGACACAGAGACACAGAGACACAGACACACAGAGACACAGAGACACAGAGACACAGACACACAGAGACAGAGACACACAGAGACAGAGACACAGAGACACAGAGGCACAGAGACACAGACACACAGAGACACAGAGACACAGACACACAGAGACACAGAGACACAGAGACACAGAGACAGAGACACAGAGACACAGAGACAGAGACACAGAGACACAGAGACACAGACACACAGAGACACAGAGACACAGAGACAGAGACACAGAGACACAGAGACACAGAGACACAGAGACACAGAGACACAGACACACAGAGACACAGAGACACAGACACACAGAGACACAGAGACACAGAGACACAGACACACAGAGACACAGAGACACAGAGACACAGAGACAGAGACACAGACACACAGAGACACAGAGACACAGAGACACAGACACAGAGACACAGAGACAGAGACACAGACACACAGAGACACAGAGACACAGAGACACAGAGACACAGAGACACAGAGACACAGAGACACAGAGACACAGACACACAGAGACACAGAGACACAGAGACACAGACACACAGAGACACAGAGACACAGAGACACAGACACACAGAGACACAGAGACACAGAGACAGAGACACAGAGGCACAGAGGCACAGAGACACAGAGACACAGAGACACAGAGACACAGAGACAGAGACACAGAGACACAGAGACACAGAGACACAGAGACAGAGACACAGACACACAGAGACACAGAGACACAGAGACAGAGACACAGAGACACAGAGACAGAGACACAGACACACAGAGACACAGAGACACAGAGACACAGACACACAGAGACACAGAGACACAGAGACACAGAGACACAGACACACAGAGACACAGAGACAGAGACACAGAGACACAGAGACACAGAGACACAGAGACACAGAGACAGAGACACAGAGACACAGAGACACAGACACACAGAGACACAGACACACAGAGACACAGAGACACAGAGTCACAGAGACACAGAGACACAGACACACAGAGACACAGAGACACAGAGACACAGAGACACAGAGACAGAGACACAGAGACACAGAGACACAGACACAAAGAGACACAGAGACACAGAGACACAGACACACAGACACACAGAGACACAGAGACACAGAGACAGAGAGACACAGAGACACAGAGACACAGAGACACAGACACACAGAGACACAGAGACACAGAGACACAGAGATACAGAGACACAGACACACAGAGACACAGAGACACAGAGACAGAGACACAGAGACACAGAGACACAGAGACACAGACACACAGAGACACAGAGACACAGACACAGAGACACAGAGACACAGAGACACAGAGACACAGAGGCACAGAGGCACAGAGACACAGACACACAGAGACACAGAGACACAGAGACACAGACACACAGAGACACAGAGACACGCACACACAGAGACACAGAGACACAGAGACACAGACACACAGACACACAGAGACACAGAGACACAGACACACAGAGACACAGAGACACAGACACACAGAGACACAGACACACAGAGACACAGAGACACAGAGACACAGACACACAGAGACACAGAGACACAGAGACACAGAGACACAGACACACAGAGACACAGAGACACAGACACACAGAGACACAGAGACACAGAGACACAGAGACACAGACACACAGAGACACAGACACACAGAGACACAGAGACACAGAGACACAGACACACAGAGACACAGAGACACAGAGACACAGAGACAACAGAGACACAGAGACACAGAGACACAGACACACAGACACACAGACACACAGACACACAGAGACACAGAGACACAGAGACAACAGAGACACAGAGACACAGAGACACAGACACACAGACACACAGAGACACAGAGACACAGACACAGAGACACAGAGACAGAGAGACACAGAGACACAGACACACAGAGACACAGAGACACAGACACACAGAGACACAGAGACACAGAGACAACAGAGACACAGAGACACAGAGACACAGACACACAGAGACACAGAGACACAGACACACAGACACACAGAGACACAGAGACACAGAGACACAGACACACAGAGACACAGAGACACAGAGACACAGAGACAGAGACACAGAGACACAGAGACACAGACACACAGAGACACAGAGACACAGAGACAGAGACACAGAGACACAGAGACAGAGACACAGACACACAGAGACACAGAGACACAGACACACAGAGACACAGAGACACAGAGACACAGACACAGAGACACAGACACACAGACACACAGAGACAAAGGCAAAGGTAAAGGTGACCCACGTGGCCCCTCGACCCACTGTAACGGGACGGGCAGGGGGGGCGAGTGCCGTTAGTGACGAGCAGCAGGCCGAGAGGCCTCGCTCGCACAAACACACCGGCCGGCAACACCACGCCCGGCCGCCTTTGTCTCTCCCCCCTCCTCCCCCCCCCCCCCCCCCCCCCCCGGTGCTAGCGATGTTCACTAAGCAGCTGCTCATTTAGAGGCTGAGTAGACCCTTAGGGGAGGGCCAGGTACCGGGGTTCAGGTAATCGTCGTGGCCGAGAGCGGGAATCGAACCCGGGACACACACACACACAGTGACACACACACACACAGTGACACACACACACAGTGACACACACACACAGTGACACACACACACACACTGACACACTGACACACAGTGACACACACACACACACTGACACACTGACACACAGTGACACACACACACAGTGACACACACACACAGACACACATAGACACACACACACTGACACACACACACAGTGACACACACACACAGTGACACACACACACACTGACACACTGACACACAGACACACACACAGACACACACACACTGACACACACACACACACACAGTGACACACACACACACAGTGACACACACACACACTGTGACACACACACACACTGTGACACACACACACAGTGACACACACACACAGTGACACACACACACAGTGACACACACAGTGACACACACACACACAGTGACACACACACACAGTGACACACACAGTGACACACACACACACAGTGACACACACACACAGTGACACACACACACACACAGTGACAGACACACACACACAGTGACACACACACACAGTGACACACACACACACACACAGTGACACACACACACAGTGACACACAGACACACAGTGACACACACACACACTGACACACAAACAGACACACACACACAGACACACACACACACAGACACATACACACACACACAGTGACACACACACACACACACAGTGACAGACACACACACACAGTGACACACACACACACAGTGACACACACACACACAGTGACACACACACAGTGACACACACACACACACTGACACACTGACACACAGACACAGACACACACACACTGACACACACACACAGTGACACACACACACACACTGACACACACAGACACACACACACACACAGTGACACACACACACACAGTGACACACACACACAGTGACACACACACACACACTGACACACTGACACACAGACACACACACAGACACACACACAGACACACACACACAGTGACACACACACACAGTGACACACACACACAGTGACACACACACACACAGTGACACACACACACAGTGACACACACACACACACTGACACACTGACACACAGACACACACACAGACACACACACACTGACACACACACACACACACAGTGACACACACACACACACTGACACACACAGACACACACACACACACACAGTGACACACACACACAGTGACACACACACACTGACACACACACACACACACTGACACAGACACACTGACACACACACATACTGACACACACACTGACACACACACACAGACACACACACACACACTGACACACACACTGACACACACACACAGACACACACACACACTGACACACACACACACACTGACACACACTGACACACTGACACACACACACACACTAACACACACACACTGACACACACACACACACTGACACACACTGACACACACACACACACTAACACACACACACTGACACACTGACACACACACTAACACACACACTGACACACACACTGACACACACACACACACTGACACACACTGACACACTGACACACACACACACTAACACACACACACTGACACACACACACACACTGACACACACACACACTGACACACACACTGACACACACACACTGACACACACACACACTGACACACACACACACACACTGACACACTAACACACACACACACACTAACACACACACACACACTGACACACACACACTGACACACACACACTAACACACACACTGACACACACACACTGACACACACACACTGACACACACACTGACACACTGACACACACACACACTGACACACTGACACACACACACTGACACACACTGACACACACACTGACACACTGACACACACACACTGACACACACTGACACACACACACACTGACACACACACACACACTGACACACACACACACTGACACACACCCACACACTGACACTGACACACACACACACTGACACACACACACACACTAACACACACACACACACACACTGACACACACACACACACACACTGACACACACACACTGACACACACACACACACACTGACACACACACTGACACACACACTGACACACACACACTGACACACACACACTGACACACACACTGTCACACACACACTGACACACACACACACTGTCACACACACACTGACACACACACACTGACACACACACACTGACACACACACACTAACACACACACACTGACACACACACTGACACTAACACACACACACTGACACTAACACACACACACTGACACTAACACACAAACACTGACACACACACACACACTGACACACACACACTGACACTAACACACACTGACACACACACTGACACACACACTGACACACACACACTGACACACACACACTGACACTAACACACACACACTGACACACACACACTGACACTAACACACACACACTGACACACACACACACACTGACACACACACACTGACACACTAACACACACTGACACTAACACACACACACTGACACTAACACACACACACTGACACACACACACTGACACACACACACTAACACACACACACTAACACACACACACTGACACTAACACACTGACACTAACACACACTAACACACTGACACACACACACACACTAACACACACACTGACACTAACACACACACACTAACACACACACACTAACACACACACCCCACACACCCCCCTAGGCCTGTGCCAGGCTGGGTGGCAGTGCCCACCTCTCTCTGCTTCTTGTGGAGCTCCTCCAGGAACTTGCAGAAGTCTTCATCGCTCACGTCAAATGCCGTCTGGCCCTGCGCAAAATCACACGGCGTTGACGGAGCGTCGGGGCCAAGCTCCGGTAGTTGAATGAAAAAATGAAACCGCAATTGAAATTTCAAAATGAAAAATTCTCAAAATTCAAGGAAAACATTTTGAAGGGGGGGAAAAAAATAAATTGAAGATAATAAAAGCGAACGGAAAAAAAACCGCGCGATGAAAATGGAAAATTGTGAAATTACATTTTTTGTTTAAAAACATAAAAAAAAATTTAAAAAACTAAATTGAAAATAATGAAAGCAAAAAAAAACCCACGTTAAAAATGAAAAATTCAATTTGAATTTAAAAACATAAATTAAAAAAAAACCACTAAATTAAAAACAAATGAAAGCAAAAAAATACCCACGATAAAAATAGTAAAAATTTAATTAAAATTAACGAATAAAAATTTGAATTAAAAAAAAACTAATTAAAGCGAAAAACCCACGTTAAAAATGAAAAGTAAAATTTAAAAACATTAATTTAAAAAAAACTAAATTGAAAGCAAATAAAAGCAAAAAAATACCCACAATAAAAATAGTAAAAATTTAATTAAAATTAACGAATAACAATTTGAATTTTTTTTAATAATTAAAGCGAAAAACCCACGTTAAAAATGAAAAGTAAAATTTAAAAACATCAATTAAAAAACACTAAATTGAAAGCAAATAAAAGCAAAAAAATACCCACAATAAAAATAGTAAAAATGTAATTAAAATTAACGAATAAAAATTAGAATTTTTTTTTTAAATAATTAAAGCGAAAAACCCACGTTAAAAATGAAAAATAAAATTGAAATTAAAAAAATACTCAATTGAAAACAAATAAAAGCAAAAAAAAACATACAATAAAAATAGTAAAAATTAAAATTAACGAATAAAAATTAGCAATTTATTAATAAAATTAATTCCTGCGGCCAGGAAAGTTTCAAGTCAAAATTCACACGGACAAAGGTCCCCCGCGTAGCCTTGACGGAGCGTCGGGGGCAAGGGCCGCTAGCCAGAGGCACCCGCCGCTAGCTCCCACGCGCAGGGGGCAAAGCGCGAGCGATTGGATCTTTCGGTAGAGTAACGTTGACGGGAAACGAAAATATATATTTATTTATTTTTACAAAATAGTTGAATGAAAATAATGAATGCGGCGTTGAAATTTTCAAATGAAAAATTCTAAGAATGAAATAAAACATTTGAAAGAGTGAGTGAGTGTCTCTATGAGTGAGTGTCTCTATGAGTGAGTGAGTGTCTCTATGAGTGAGTGTCTCTATGAGAGAGTGAGTGTCTCTATGAGTGAGTGAGTGTCTCTATGAGTGAGTGTCTCTATGAGTATCTCTATGAGTGTCTCTATGAGTGAGTGTCTCTATGAGAGAGTGTCTCTATGAGTGAGTGTCTCTATGAGAGAGTGTCTCTATGAGTGAGTGTCTCTATGAGTGTCTCTATGAGTGAGTGTCTCTATGAGTCAGTGAGTGTCTCTATGAGTGAGTGTCTCTATGAGAGAGTGTCTCTATGAGTGAGTGTCTCTATGAGTGAGTGTCTCTATGAGTGTCTCTATGAGTGTCTCTATGAGTGAGTGTCTCTATGAGTGAGTGAGTGTCTCTATGAGTGAGTGTCTCTATGAGTGAGTGAGTGTCTCTATGAGTGAGTGTCTCTATGAGTGAGTGTCTCTATGAGTATCTCTATGAGTGTATCTATGAGTGAGTGTCTCTATGAGTGAGTGAGTGTCTCTATGAGTGAGTGAGTGTCTCTATGAGTGAGTGAGTGTCTCTATGAGTGAGTGTCTCTATGAGTGAGTGTCTCTATGAATGAGTGTCTCTATGAGTGTCTCTATGAGTGAGTGTCTCTATGAGTGAGTGAGTGTCTCTATGAGTGAGTGTCTCTATGAGTGAGTGTCGCTATGAGTGAGTGAGTGTCTCTATGAGTGAGTGAGTGTCTCTATGAGTGAGTGAGTGTCTCTATGAGTGAGTGAGTGTCTCTATGAGTGAGTGTCTCTATGAGTGAGTGTCTCTATGAGAGAGTGTCTCTATGAGTGAGTGTCTCTATGAGTGTCTCTATGAGTGTCTCTATGAGTGAGTGTCTATATGAGTGAGTGAGTGTCTCTATGAGTGAGTGTCTCTATGAGTGAGTGAGTGTCTCTATGAGTGAGTGAGTGTCTCTATGAGTGAGTGTCTCTATGAGTATCTCTATGAGTGTCTCTATGAGTGAGTGTCTCTATAAGAGAGTGTCTCTATGAGTGAGTGTCTCTATGAGTGAGTGTCTCTATGAGCGAGTGTCTCTATGAGTGTCTCTATGAGTGAGTGTCTCTATGAGTGAGTGAGTGTCTCTATGAGTGAGTGTCTCTATGAGTGAGTGTCTCTATGAGTGAGTGTCTCTATGAGTGAGTGTCTCTATGAGTGTCTCTATGAGTGTCTCTATGAGTGAGTGTCTATATGAGTGAGTGAGTGTCTCTATGAGTGAGTGTCTCTATGAGTGAGTGAGTGTCTCTATGAGTGAGTGTCTCTATGAGTGAGTGTCTCTATGAGTATCTCTATGAGTGTATCTATGAGTGTCTCTATGAGTGAGTGAGTGTCTCTATGAGTGAGTGAGTGTCTCTATGAGTGAGTGAGTGTCTCTATGAGTGAGTGTCTCTATGAGTGAGTGTCTCTATGAATGAGTGTCTCTATGAGTGTCTCTATGAGTGAGTGTCTCTATGAGTGAGTGAGTGTCTCTATGAGTGAGTGTCTCTATGAGTGAGTGTCACTATGAGTGAGTGAGTGTCTCTATGAGTGAGTGAGTGTCTCTATGAGTGTCTCTATGAGTGAGTGAGTGTCTCTATGAGTGAGTGAGTGTCTCTATGAGTGAGTGAGTGTCTCTATGAGTGAGTGTCTCTATGAGTGAGTGTCTCTATGAGTGAGTGAGTGTCTCTATGAGTGTCTCTATGAGTGAGTGAGTGTCTCTATGAGTGAGTGTCTCTATGAGTGAGTGAGTGTCTCTCTGAGTGTCTCTATGAGTGAGTGTCTCTCTGAGTGTCTCTATGAGTGAGTGTCTCTATGAGTGTCTCTATGAGTGAGTGTCTCTATGAGTGAGTGAGTGTCTCTATGAGTGAGTGAGTGTCTCTATGAGTGAGTGTCTCTATGAGTGAGTGAGTGTCTCTATGAGTGAGTGTCTCTATGAGTGAGTGAGTGTCTCTATGAGTGAGTGAGTGTCTCTATGAGTGAGTGTCTCTATGAGTGAGTGTCTCTATGAGTGTCTCTATGAGTGAGTGAGTGTCTCTATGAGTGAGTGTCTCTATGAGTGAGTGCGTGTCTCTATGAGTGAGTGAGTGTCTCTATGAGTGAGTGTCTCTATGAGTGAGTGTCTCTATGAGTGTCTCTATGAGTGAGTGAGTGTCTCTATGAGTGAGTGTCTCTATGAGTGAGTGTCTCTATGAGTGAGTGTCTCTATGAGTGAGTGAGTGTCTCTATGAGTGTCTCTATGAGTGAGTGTCTCTATGAGTGAGTGTCTCTATGAGTGAGTGAGTGTCTCTATGAGTGTCTCTATGAGTGTCTCTATGAGTGAGTGAGTGTCTCTATGAGTGTCTCTATGAGTGAGTGTCTCTATGAGTGAGTGTCTCTATGAGTGAGTGTCTCTATGAGTGAGTGTCTCTATGAGTGTCTCTATGAGTGAGTGAGTGTCTCTATGAGTGAGTGAGTGTCTCTATGAGTGAGTGTCTCTATGAGTGAGTGAGTGTCTCTATGAGTGAGTGAGTGTCTCTATGAGTGAGTGTCTCTATGAGTGAGTGTCTCTATGAGTGTCTCTATGAGTGAGTGAGTGTCTCTATGAGTGAGTGTCTCTATGAGTGAGTGAGTGTCTCTATGAGTGAGTGAGTGTCTCTATGAGTGAGTGTCTCTATGAGTGAGTGTCTCTATGAGTGAGTGTCTCTATGAGTGAGTGTCTCTATGAGTGAGTGAGTGTCTCTATGAGTGAGTGTCTCTATGAGTGAGTGTCTCTATGAGTGAGTGAGTGTCTCTATGAGTGAGTGTCTCTATGAGTGTCTCTATGAGTGAGTGTCTCTATGAGTGAGTGTCTCTATGAGTGAGTGAGTGTCTCTATGAGTGAGTGTCTCTATGAGTGAGTGAGTGTCTCTATGAGTGTCTCTATGAGTGAGTGTCTCTATGAGTGAGTGAGTGTTTCTATGAGTGAGTGTCTCTATGAGTGAGTGAGTGTCTCTATGAGTGAGTGAGTGAGTGTCTCTATGAGTGAGTGAGTGTCTCTATGAGTGAGTGTCTCTATGAGTGTCTCTATGAGTGAGTGTCTCTATGAGTGAGTGAGTGTCTCTATGAGTGAGTGAGTGTCTCTATGAGTGAGTGTCTCTATGAGTGAGTGTCTCTATGAGTGAGTGTCTCTATGAGTGTCTCTATGAGTGAGTGAGTGTCTCTATGAGTGAGTGTCTCTATGAGTGAGTGAGTGTCTCTATGAGTGAGTGAGTGTCTCTATGAGTGAGTGAGTGTCTCTATGAGTGAGTGAGTTCACACACCAGGTGGTTCCGAGCCTCCATGTCACAGAGGCTCTCTACAAGCACGCTGGATGTGTCCTCCCTGCCCCAGTGAGTGTCTCTATGAGTGAGTGTCTCTATGAGTGAGTGAGTGTCTCTATGAGTGAGTGTCTCTATGAGTGAGTGAGTGTCTCTATGAGTGAGTGAGTGAGTGTCTCTATGAGTGAGTGAGTGTCTCTATGAGTGAGTGTCTCTATGAGTGTCTCTATGAGTGAGTGTCTCTATGAGTGAGTGAGTGTCTCTATGAGTGAGTGAGTGTCTCTATGAGTGAGTGTCTCTATGAGTGAGTGTCTCTATGAGTGAGTGTCTCTATGAGTGTCTCTATGAGTGAGTGAGTGTCTCTATGAGTGAGTGAGTGTCTCTATGAGTGAGTGAGTGTCTCTATGAGTGAGTGAGTGTCTCTATGAGTGAGTGAGTGTCTCTATGAGTGAGTGAGTGTCTCTATGAGTGAGTGAGTTCACACACCAGGTGGTTCCGAGCCTCCATGTCACAGAGGCCCTCCACAAGCACGCTGGATGTGTCCTCCCTGCCCCAGTGAGTGTCTCTATGAGTGAGTGTCTCTATGAGTGAGTGTCTCTATGAGTGAGTGAGTGTCTCTATGAGTGAGTGAGTGTCTCTCCGAGTGAGTGTCTCTATGAGTGAGTGTCTCTATGAGTGAGTGAGTGTCTCTATGAGTGAGTGTCTCTATGAGTGAGTGAGTGTCTCTATGAGTGAGTGTCTCTATGAGTGAGTGTCTCTATGAGTGAGTGAGTGTCTCTATGAGTGAGTGAGTTCACACACCAGGTGGTTCCGAGCCTCCATGTCACAGAGGCTCTCCACAAGCACGCTGGATGTGTCCTCCCTGCCCCAGTGAGTGTCTCTATGAGTGAGTGTCTCTATGAGTGAGTGTCTCTATGAGTGTCTCTATGAGTGAGTGAGTGTCTCTATGAGTGAGTGTCTCTATGAGTGAGTGAGTGTCTCTATGAGTGAGTGAGTGTCTCTATGAGTGAGTGTCTCTATGAGTGAGTGAGTGTCTCTATGAGTGAGTGTCTCTATGAGTGAGTGAGTGTCTCTATGAGTGAGTGAGTGTCTCTATGAGTGAGTGTCTCTATGAGTGAGTGTCTCTATGAGTGAGTGAGTGTCTCTCCGAGTGAGTGTCTCTATGAGTG
The DNA here is from genome assembly GCF_048934315.1 of Petromyzon marinus. Classification (NCBI taxonomy): domain Eukaryota; kingdom Metazoa; phylum Chordata; class Hyperoartia; order Petromyzontiformes; family Petromyzontidae; genus Petromyzon; species Petromyzon marinus. Next base: position 9,204,833 of record NC_133746.1, read on the forward strand.
AGTGTCTCTATGAGTGAGTGTCTCTATGAGTGAGTGTCTCTCCGAGTGAGTGTCTCTATGAGTGAGTGTCTCTATGAGTGAGTGAGTGTCTCTATGAGTGAGTGAGTTCACACACCAGGTGGTTCCGAGCCTCCATGTCACAGAGGCTCTCCACAAGCACGCTGGATGTGTCCTCCCTGCCCCAGTGAGTGTCTCTATGAGTGAGTGTCTCTATGAGTGAGTGTCTCTATGAGTGAGTGAGTGTCTCTATGAGTGAGTGAGTTCACACACCAGGTGGTTCCGAGCCTCCATGTCACAGAGGCTCTCCACAAGCACGCTGGATGTGTCCTCCCTGCCCCAGTGAGTGTCTCTATGAGTGAGTGTCTCTATGAGTGAGTGTCTCTATGAGTGAGTGAGTGTCTCTATGAGTGAGTGAGTGTCTCTATGAGTGAGTGAGTGTCTCTATGAGTGAGTGAGTTCACACACCAGGTGGTTCCGAGCCTCCATGTCACAGAGGCTCTCCACAAGCACGCTGGATGTGTCCTCCCTGCCCCAGTGAGTGTCTCTATGAGTGAGTGTCTCTATGAGTGTCTCTATGAGTGTCTCTATGAGTGAGTGTCTCTATGAGTGAGTGAGTGTCTCTATGAGTGAGTGAGTGTCTCTATGAGTGAGTGAGTTCACACACCAGGTGGTTCCGAGCCTCCATGTCACAGAGGCTCTCCACAAGCACGCTGGATGTGTCCTCCCTGCCCCAGTGACACGCAGCATGGAGTGGAGTCCACCCCTCATAGTCGGCGACGTTGGGGTCATAGCCGGCCTGCAGCAGCAGCCTGCGGGGAACAGCAACAACAACAACAGCATCACCAACAGCAACAACACCAACAGCACCAACAACACCAACAGCATCACCAACAGCAACAACACCAACAGCACCAACAGCACCAACAGCATCACCAACAGCATCACCAACAGCAACAACACCAACAGCACCAACAACACCAACAGCATCATCACCAGCATCACCATCACCACCACCAACAGCATCACCACCAGCATCATCACCAGCACCACCAACAGCATCACCACCAGCACCACCAACACCACCAACAGCATCATCACCAGCACCACCAACAGCATCATCACCAGCACCACCAACAGCACCACCAACACCACCAACAGCATCATCACCAGCACCACCAACACCACCAACAGCATCATCACCAGCATCATCACCAGCACCACCAACAGCATCACCACCAGCACCACCAACATCACCAACACCACCAACAGCATCACCAGCATCATCACCATCATCAACATCACGACCAACATCACCATCACCACCAACACCAGCACCACCAACACACCAACACCACCAACACCACCAACAGCATCACCACCAGCATCATCACCATCATCAACATCACCAACAGCATCATCACCAGCATCATCATCAACACCACCACCAACAGCATCACCAGCATCATCACCATCATCAACATCACGACCAACATCACCACCAACACCAGCACCACCAACACACCAACACCACCAACACCACCAACAGCATCACCACCAGCATCATCACCATCATCAACATCACCAACAGCATCATCACCAGCATCATCATCAACACCACCAACAGCATCATCACCAGCATCATCACCATCATCAACATCACGACCAACATCACCACCAACACCAGCACCACCAACACACCAACATCACCAACACCATCATCAGCATCACCACCATCATCATCATCACCACCAGCAGCATCGCCAACACCATCATCATCAACACCAGCATCATCACCATCATCACCACCATCACCAGCATCACCATCACCATCATCACCACCATCACCAGCATCATCACCATCACCATCATCACCACCATCACCAGCATCATCACCATCACCAGCATCACCAACACCATCATCATCAACACCACCATCACCAGCAACAACACCATCATCAGCATCATTACCAGCATCACCAACACCATCATCACCAGCATCATCACCATCACCAGCATCACCAACAGCATCATCATCACCACCATCACCACCATCATCACCAGCATCACCATCACCAGCATCATCATCAACAACACCATCACCATCATCACCACCATCACCACCATCACCACCATCATCACCAGCATCACCATCACCAGCATCATCATCAACAACACCATCACCATCATCACCACCATCACCACCAGCATCAACATCACCACCATCATCACCACCATCACCACCACCACCACCATCACCACCACTATCACCACCATCACCACCACCAACATCACCATCATCACCATCATCATCACCATCACCACCATCATCACCAACATCACCAACACCACCATCATCATCACCAGCATCACCATCATCATCACCATCATCATCACCATCACCACCAGCACCATCACCACCACCGCGCCCCACTCACCACACTCACCACGCTCACCACACTCACCACACTCACCACGCTCACCACACTCACCACACTCACCACACTCACCACGCCCACCACTCACCACTCACCACTCACCACACCCACCACTCACCACACTCACCACGCTCACCACACTCACTACCACACTCACCACACTCACACACACCACACTCCCCACCACGCCCACCACACCCACCACACTCACCAAACCCACCCCACTCACCCCACTCACCACGCTCACCCCACTCACCACACCCACCCCACTCACCCCACTCACCCCACTCACCACGCTCACCCCACTCACCCCACTCACCCCACTCACCACTCACCACTCACCACGCTCACCACACTCACCACACTCACCACGCTCACCACACTCCTCACCACACTCACCACCCTCACCCCACTCACCACGCTCACCACACTCCTCACCACACTCACCACACTCACCACACTCACCACCCTCACCCCACTCACCCCAGCTCACCCCACCCACCACACTCACACACACCACACTCACCACACTCACCACGCTCACCACGCTCACCACACTCACCACACTCACACACACCACACTCACCACACTCACCACACTCACCACGCTCACCACGCTCACCACGCTCACCACCCTCACCACCCTCACCACACTCACCACTCACCACACTCACCACACTCCTCACCACACCCACCACACTCACCACCCTCACCACACACACCACACTCACCACCCTCACCACACTCACCACTCACCACACTCACCACACTCCTCACCACACCCACCACACTCACCACCCTCACCACGCTCACCACACTCACCACACACACCACGCTCACCACACTCACCACGCTCACCACCCTCACCACACTCACCACTCACCACACTCACCACACTCCTCACCACACTCACCACACTCACCACCCTCACCACCACTCACCATGCTCACCACACCCACCACTCACCACTCACCACCCTCACCACACTCACCACACTCACCACGCTCACTACACTCACCACACTCACCATACTCACCACACTCACCACGCTCACCACACTCACCACACTCACCACACTCACCACACTCACCACCCTCACCACGCTCACCACACTCACCACACTCACCACGCTCACTACACTCACCACACTCACCACACTCACCACACTCACCACGCTCACCACACTCACCACACTCACCAAACCCACCACCCCCACCACGCTCACCACACTCACCACCCTCACCACGCCCATCACACCCACCCCACTCACCACACTCACCACACTTACCACACTCACCACACTCACCACACTCACCACACTCACACAAACCACACTCACCACACTCACCACACCCACCACTCACCACGCTCACCACTCACCACACTCACCACACTCACCACTCCTCACCCCACTCACCACGCTCACCCCACTCACCACGCCCACCACACCCACCCCACTCACCACACTCACCACGCTCACTCCACTCACCAAACCCACCACACTCACCACACTCACCACACTCACCACACTCACCCCAGCTCACCACACTCACCACGCCCACCACACCCACCCCAGCTCACCCCACCCACCACACTCACCACACTCCTCACACACACTCACCAAACCCACCCCGCTCACCACACCCACCACACCCACCAAACCCACCCCACTCACCACACTCACCAAGCTCACCCCACTCACCCCACTCACCACGCTCACCCCACTCACCAAACCCACCACACTCACACTCACCACACTCACCACCCCCACCACGCTCACCACTCACCACACTCACCACACTCCTCACACACACTCACCAAACCCACCACGCTCACCCCACTCACCACACCCACCACACCCACCCCACTCACCACTCACCACCACGCCCACCACTCACCGCAGAGCGGCTGTGTAGCCCTTGGCGGCGGCCACGTGCAGGGCCGTCCCTCCCGAGTGAGGGTCTGGCACGTCCCGGACGACGCCGCTACGGAGCCACTGGTGTGCATCACGCACGATGGCTTGCTCCTCCGCCTGGCGGGAAGACTCCACGTCCACTCCTGCGGGCGGGCGGGCGGGCGGGCGGGCGGGGAGAGATTCATAATAGCGGTGCAGGGTGTCTGTGTGTGACTGTGTGTAAGTGTCAGTGTGTCTGTGTGTGTAAGTGTGTGTGTGTGTGTAAGTGTCTGTGTGTCTGTGTGTGTCAGTGTGTGTGTGTGTGACTGTGTGTGTAAGTGTGTCAGTGTGTCAGTGTGTGTGTGTGTCTGTGTGTGTGTCTGTGTGTGTAAGTGTGTGACTGTGTCAGTGTGTCTGTGTGTGTGTGTCTGTGTGTGTGTCTGTGTGTGTGTGTAAGTGTGTGTGTGTGAGTGTCTGTGTGTGTGTGTGTAAGTGTGTGTGTGTCAGTGTGTGTAAGTGTGTAAGTGTCAGTGTGTCTGTGTGTGTGTGTAAGTGTCTGTGTGTCAGTGTGTGTAAGTGTGTGTCTGTGTGACTGTGTGTCAGTGTGTGTGTGTGTGTGTGACTGTGTGTGTGTGTAAGTGTCTGTGTGTCAGTGTGTGTGTGACTGTGTGTGTGTCAGTGTGTGTGTGTGTAAGTGTGTGTGTGTGTCTGTGTGTGTGTGTCAGTGTGTGTGTGTCAGTGTGTGTGTGTGTGTCAGTGTGTGTGTCAGTGTGTCAGTGTGTGTGTGTCAGTGTGTGTGTGTGTGTGTCAGTGTGTGTGTGTCAGTGTGTGTGTGTGTGTGTCAGTGTCTGTGTGTGTGTCAGTGTGTGTGTGTCTGTGTGTGTGTCAGTGTGTGTGTGACTGTGTGTGTGTGTCTGTGTGTGTGTCAGTGTGTGTGTGTCTGTGTGTAAGTGTGTCTGTGTGTAAGTGTGTAAGTGTCTGTGTGTGTGTCAGTGTGTGTGTCTGTGTGTGTGTCTGTGTGTGTGTGACTGTGTGTGTGTAAGTGTGTGTCAGTGTGTGTGTCTGTGACTGTGTGTAAGTGTGTGACTGTGTGTCTGTGTGTCTGTGTGTGTGTCTGTGTGTGTGTCTGTGTGTGTGTGTGTAAGTGTGTGTGTCTGTGTGAGTGTGTAAGTGTCTGTGTGTGTGTGTGTCTGTGTGTGTGACTGTGTGTCAGTGTGTGTGTGTGTGACTGTGTGTCAGTGTGTGTGTGTGTCAGTGTCTGTGTGTGTGTCAGTGTGTGTGTGTCTGTGTGTGTGACTGTGTGTCAGTGTGTGTGTGTGTGTAAGTGTGTCAGTGTGTGTAAGTGTGTGTAAGTGTGTGACTGTGTGTCTGTGTGTGTGTATGTGTGTGTGCGTGTGTGTGCGTGTCTGTGTGTGTGACTGTGTGTGTGTCTGTGTGTGTGTCTGTGTGTCTGTGTGTCTGTGTGTGTGTGTGTCAGTGTGTCTGTGTGTGTGTCTGTGTGTGTGGGGAGCGGTAGTGTAGTGGTTAGCGCTACGCTGCGCTATGAACCTGGCGACCCGGGTTCGATTCCCGCTCATGGCCAACACCGGTGACGATTATCTGAACCGGTCCCGGGCCTCCCCTAGGTCGACTCGGCCTCAAATGAGTACCTGGTGCAGTGTGTGTAAACATCGCCACTGGGGAGACAAAGGCGATCTTCATAGGTGCTCGCTAACAGCACTTGCCCCTGCAGTCTGTTAGAGGCTACACGGGGGATCTTTGTCTGTGTCTGTGTGTGTCTGTATGTCTATGTCTGTGTGTGTGTCTGTGTGTGTCTGTGTGTGTGTCTGTGTGTGTCTGTGTGTGTGTGTCTGTGTGTGTCTGTGTGTGTGTGTCAGTGTGTGTGTGTGTGTGTCAGTGTGTGTATGTCAGTCTGTGTGTGTGTCTGTGTGTATGTCTGTGTGTGTCTGTCTGTGTGTGTGTCAGTCTGTGTGTGTGTGTGTCTGTGTGTGTGTGTCAGTGTGTGTGTGTGTGTGTCTGTGTGTGTGTGTCAGTGTGTGTGTGTCTGTGTGTGTGTGTGTGTCAGTGTGTGTATGTCAGTGTGTGTGTCTGTGTGTATGTCTGTGTGTGTCTGTCTGTGTGTGTGTCAGTCTGTGTGTGTGTGTGTCTGTGTGTGTGTGTCAGTGTGTGTATGTCTGTGTGTGTGTGTCAGTCTGTGTGTGTCTGTGTGTGTGTGTCTGTGTGTGTCTGTGTGTGTGTGTCAGTGTGTATGTCTGTGTGTGTGTGTCTGTGTGTGTCTGTGTGTGTGTGTGTCTGTGTGTGTCTGTGTGTGTGTGTCTGTGTGTATGTGTGTGTGTCAGTGTGTGTGTGTGTGTGTCTGTGTGTGTCAGTGTGTGTGTGTGTCTGTGTGTGTCTGTGTGTCTGTGTGTGTGTGTGTGTGTCAGTGTATGTCTGTGTGTGTATGTCTGTGTGTGTGTCTGTGTGTGTGTGTCAGTGTGTGTGTGTCTATGTCAGTCTGTGTGTGTGTCTGTGTGTGTGTGTGTCAGTGTGTATCTGTGTCTCTGTGTCTGTGTGTGTGAGGTGCATCTCCACCCCAATGTCTAACCCCCCCCACCGCCCAACCCCCCAACCCCCCAACCCCCCACCCCCCACCCCGCCCCGCCCCCTCCCCCGCGCGTGCCCCCACCCCGCCTCTGGATCTCGCGCCGCAGGAGGCCGCCCACGGCGTCGCCGCTCTCCGCCAGGTCCGCGGGGATTTTCCCCTCGGAGTTCACAGCCGCCAGGTCAGCCCCGTGGACAAGCAGCAGCCTGGGGTCACGTGGTGGGCGGGACACGCTTGTCAATACGATAGCGCGCATAGACACGTAGCACACAATATCGTAGCGCGCATGGACACGTAGCATACGATATCGTAGCGCGCATAGACACGTAGTATACAATATCGTAGCGCGCATAGACACGTAGTATACAATATCATAGCGCGCATAGACACGTAGCATACAATATCGTAGCGCGCATAGACACGTAGCATACGATATCGTAGCGCGCATAGACACGTAGCACACAATATCGTAGCGCGCATGGACACGTAGCATACGATATCATAGCGCGCATAGACACGTAGTATACAATATGATAGCGCACATAGACACGTAGTATACAATATCATAGCAAACAGCCACGTAGCATACAATAAGATAGCACACAGACACAGAATACAATATGATAGCACACATAGAAACATAGTATACAATATGATAGCACACATAGACACATAGAATACAATATGATAGCACGCATAGACACATAGAATACAATATGATAGTGCACATAGACACATAGTATACAATGATAGCACACATAGACACATAGTATACAATATCATAGCACACATAGACACATAGTATACAATATGATAGCACACATAGACACATAGTATACAATATGATAGCACGCATAGACACATAGTATACAATATCATAGCGCGCATAGACACATAGTATACAATATGATAGCACGCATAGATACATAGTATACAATATGATAGCGCGCATAGATACATAGTATACAATATGATAGCACACATAGACACAAAGTACACAATATCATAGCGCGCATAGACACGTAGTATACAATATCATAGCACGCATAGACACGTAGCACACAATATCATAGCGCGCATAGACACATTGTATACAATATGATAGCACGCATAGACACATAGTATACAATATGATAGCACGCATAGACACATAGTACACAATATCATAGCGCGCATAGACACGTAGCATACAATATCATAGCGCGCATAGACACATAGTATACAATATGATAGCACGCATAGACACATAGTACACAATATCATAGCGCGCATAGACACGTAGCACACAATATCATAGCGCGCATAGACACGTAGTACACAATATCGTAGCGCGCATAGACACATATTATATAATATGATAGCGCGCATAGATACATAGTATACAATATGATAGCACGCATAGATACATAGTATACAATATGATAGCGCGCATAGATACATAGTATACAATATGATAGCACGCATAGATACATAGTATACAATATGATAGCACGCATTGACACGTAGTATACAATATGATAGCACACATAGACATAGTATACAATGATAGTAAACATAGACACATAGTATACAATATGATAGCACGCATAGATACATAGTATACAATATGATAGCACGCATTGACACGTAGTATACAATATCATAGCGCGCATAGACACGTAGCACACAATATCGTAGCGCGCATAGACACATATTATATAATATGATAGCGCGCATAGATACATAGTATACAATATGATAGCACGCATAGATACATAGTATACAATATGATAGCGCGCATAGATACATAGTATACAATATGATAGCACGCATAGATACATAGTATACAATATGATAGCACGCATTGACACGTAGTATACAATATGATAGCACACATAGACATAGTATACAATGATAGTAAACATAGACACATAGTATACAATATGATAGCACGCATAGATACATAGTATACAATATGATAGCACGCATTGACACGTAGTATACAATATGATAGCACACATAGACATAGTATACAATGATAGTAAACATAGACACATAGTATACAATATCATAGCACACATAGACACATAGTATACAATATGATAGTAAACATAGACACATAGTATACAATATCATAGCACTCATAGACACATAGTATACAATATGATAGCACGCATAGACTCATAGTATACAATATGATAGCACGCATAGACACAGTATACAATATGATAGCACTCATAGACACATAGTATACAATATCATAGCACGCATAGACACATAGTATACAATATGATAGCACGCATAGACACATAGTACACAATATCATAGCGCGCATAGACACAGTATACAATATGATAGCGCGCATAGATACATAGTATACAATATGATAGCGCACATAGACAGATAGTATACAATATCATAGCACGCAGACACGTAGTATACAATATCATAGTGCACATAGACACGTATTATACTTCTATTTAAAGCTTTCGTGACTGCAATGATTCATCTTCTTTGGTTCTTTCGGTAAAGTCACGTAGACGTGACTTTACCGAATGAACCAAAGAAGACGTATTATACTATATCATAGCACGCATAGACTCATAGTATACAATATGATAGCACGCATAGACACAGTATACAATATGATAGCACTCATAGACACATAGTATACAATATCATAGCACGCATAGACACATAGTATACAATATGATAGCACGCATAGACACATAGTATACAATATGATAGCACACATAGACAGATAGTATACAATATCATAGCACGCAGACACGTAGTATACAATATCATAGTGCACATAGACACGTATTATACTATATCATAGCAGGCATAGACACGTAGTATACTATATATTAGCACGCATAGACACGTAGTATACTATATCATAGTGCACATAGATACATGGTATACAATATGATAGCGCACATAGACACATAGTATACAATATGATAGCACGCATAGACACATAGTATACAATATGATAGCACGCATAGACACATAGTATACAATATGATAGCACGCATAGACACATAGTATACAATATCATAGCACTCATAGACACATAGTATACAATATCATAGCACTCATAGACACATAGTATACAATATCATAGCACTCATAGACACATAGTATACAATATGATAGCGCACATAGACACGTAGTATACAATATCATAGCAAACAGACACGTAGCATACAATATGATAGCACACATAGACACATAGAATACAATATGATAGCACACATAGAAACATAGTATACAATATGATAGCACACATAGACACATAGAATACAATATGATAGCACACATAGAAACATAGTATACAATATGATAGTAAACATAGACACGTAGTATACAATGATAGCACACATACACATATAATACAATATCATAGCACGCATAGACACATTGTATACAATATGATAGCACGCATAGACACAGTATACAATATGATAGCACTCATAGACACATAGTATACAATATCATAGCACGCATAGACACATAGTATACAATATGATAGCACGCATAGACACATATTATATAATATGATAGCGCGCATAGATACATAGTATACAATATGATAGCACGCATAGATACATAGTATACAATATGATAGCGCGCATAGATACATAGTATACAATATGATAGCACGCATAGATACATAGTATACAATATGATAGCACGCATTGACACGTAGTATACAATATGATAGCACACATAGACATAGTATACAATGATAGTAAACATAGACACATAGTATACAATATCATAGCACACATAGACACATAGTATACAATATGATAGTAAACATAGACACATAGTATACAATATCATAGCACGCATAGACACATAGTATACAATATGATAGCACGCATAGACTCATAGTATACAATATGATAGCACGCATAGACACAGTATACAATATGATAGCACTCATAGACACATAGTATACAATATCATAGCACGCATAGACACATAGTATACAATATGATAGCACGCATAGACACATAGTACACAATATCATAGCGCGCATAGACACAGTATACAATATGATAGCGCGCATAGATACATAGTATACAATATGATAGCGCACATAGACAGATAGTATACAATATCATAGCACGCAGACACGTAGTATACAATATCATAGTGCACATAGACACGTATTATACTTCTATTTAAAGCTTTCGTGACTGCAATGATTCATCTTCTTTGGTTCTTTCGGTAAAGTCACGTAGACGTGACTTTACCGAAAGAACCAAAGAAGACGTATTATACTATATCATAGCACGCATAGACTCATAGTATACAATATGATAGCACGCATAGACACAGTATACAATATGATAGCACTCATAGACACATAGTATACAATATCATAGCACGCATAGACACATAGTATACAATATGATAGCACGCATAGACACATAGTATACAATATGATAGCACACATAGACAGATAGTATACAATATCATAGCACGCAGACACGTAGTATACAATATCATAGTGCACATAGACACGTATTATACTATATCATAGCACGCATAGACACGTAGTATACTATATATTAGCACGCATAGACACGTAGTATACTATATCATAGTGCACATAGATACATGGTATACAATATGATAGCGCACATAGACACATAGTATGCAATATGATAGCACGCATAGACACATAGTATACAATATGATAGCACGCATAGACACATAGTATACAATATGATAGCACGCATAGACACATAGTATACAATATCATAGCACTCATAGACACATAGTATACAATATCATAGCACTCATAGACACATAGTATACAATATCATAGCACTCATAGACACATAGTATACAATATGATAGCGCACATAGACACGTAGTATACAATATCATAGCAAACAGACACGTAGCATACAATATGATAGCACACATAGACACATAGAATACAATATGATAGCACACATAGAAACATAGTATACAATATGATAGCACACATAGACACATAGAATACAATATGATAGCACACATAGAAACATAGTATACAATATGATAGTAAACATAGACACGTAGTATACAATGATAGCACACATAGACACATATAATACAATATCATAGCACGCATAGACACATTGTATACAATATGATAGCACGCATAGACACATAGTATACAATATGATAGCACGCATAGATACATAGTATACAATATGATAGCGCGCATAGACACATAGCATACAATATGATAGCACAGATAGACACATAGTATACAATACGATAGCGCACATAGACACATAGAATACAATATTATAGCACACAGACACATAGTATACAATATGATAGCACAGATAGACACATAGTACACAATATCATAGCACGCATAGACACATAGCATACAATATGATAGCGCACAGACACATAGAATACAATATGATAGCACGCATAAACACATAGTATACAATATCATAGCACACATAGACACATAGTACACAATATCATAGCACACAGACACATAGTATACAATATCATAGCACACATAGACACATAGTACACAATATCATAGCACACAGACACATAGTATACAATATGATAGCACAGATAGACACATAGTACACAATATCATAGCACGCATAGACACATAGTATACAATATGATAGCACGCATAGACACATAGTATACAATATGATAGCACACTTAGATACATAGTATACAATATGATAGCACGCATAGACACATAGTATACAATATGATAGCACTCATAGACACATAGTATACAATATGATAGTAAACATAGACCCAAAGTATGAAATATGGTTGTGATGTTGATGGCGGTGATGTTGATGGTGATGATGTTGGTGATTACGGTGGTGATGTTAGTGATCACGGTGGTGATGGTGATGTTGATGATGTTTATGGTGGTGGTGATGGTGGTGGTGATGGTGATGGTGTTGGTGATGATGGCGGTGATGGTGGTGATGGTGGCAGTGATGTTGATGGTGGTGGTGATGATGATGTTGATGATGTTGATGGTGGTGGTGATGGTGGTAGTGATGGTGGTGGTAAAGGTGGTGATGTTGATGATGTTGATGGTGGTGATGGTGGTGGTGATGATGATGTTGATGATGGTGGTGATGTTGATGGTGATGTTGATGGTGGTGATGTTGATGATGTTGATGGTGGTGATGTTGACAGTGGTGGTGATGTTGATGATGATGTTGATGGCGGTGATGGTGGTCATGTTGATGGTGGTGATGTTGATGGTGGTGATGTTGATGGTGGTGATGTTGATGGTGGTGATGTTGATGGTGGTGATCTTGATGGTGATGATGTTGATGGTGGTGATGATGGTGATGTTGATGGTGACGTTGGTGGTGATGTTGATGATGTTGATGGTGGTGATTTGATGGTGACGTTGATGGTGGTGATGTTGATGATGTTTATGATGTTGATGGTGGTGGTGATGTTGATGATGGTGATGTTGATGATGTTGGTGATGTTGATGATGTTGATGGTGTTGATGGTGTTGATGGTGGTGTTGTTGATGGTGTTGATGGTGATGTTGATGATGTTTATGATGTTGATGGTGGTGGTGGTCATGTTGATGGCGGTGATGTTGATGATGTTGGTGATGTTGATGGTGGTGATGGTGGTGATGTTGATGGTGGTGATGGTGGTGATGTTGATGATGTTGATGATGTTGAAGATGTTGATGGTGGTGATGTTGATGGTGGTGGTGATGTTGATGATGTTGATGATGTTGATGGTGGTGATGATGGTGATGTTGATGGTGGTGATGTTGATGATGTTGATTATGTTGATGGTGGTGGTGATGTTGATGATGTTGATGTTGATGATGTTGATGGTGGTGATGATGTTGATGATGTTGATGGTGGTGATGTTGATGATGTTGATGTTGATGATGGTGGTGGTGTTGATGATGTTGATGTTGATGATGTTGATGATGTTGATGGCGGTGGTGATGTTGATGATGTTGATGATGTTGATGGCGGTGGTGATGTTGATGATGTTGATGGTGGTGGTGATGTTGATGATGTTGATGTTGATGATGGTGGTGGTGTTGATGATGTTCATGATGTTGATGATGTTGATGATGGTGATGTTTATGATGTTGATGATGGTGGTGATGTTGATGGTGATGATGATGTTGATGGTGGTGATGTTGATGATGGTGATGATGATGATGTTGATGATGTTGATGGCGGTGATGTTGATGATGTTGATGATGTTGATGGTGGTGATGACGTTGATGATGTTGATGGTGGTGATGGTGTTGATGGTGGTGATGACGTTGATGATGTTGATGGTGGTGATGTTGATGGCGGTGATGTTGATGATGTTGATGATGTTGATGGTGTTGATGGCGGTGATGTTGATGATGTTGATGATGTTGATGGTGTTGATGTTGATGATGTTAATGATGTTGATGATGTTGATGGTGGTGATGATGTTTATGATGTTGATGGTGGTGGTGGTGATGATGTTGATGATGCTGATGATGGTGGTGATGTTGATGATGTTGATGATGTTGATGTTGGTGATGTTGATGATGTTGATGATGTTGATGGTGGTGATGATGTTGATGATGTTTATGATGTTGATGATGTTGATGATGTTGATGGTGGAGATGTTGATGTTGATGATGTTGGTGATGTTGATGATGTTGATGATGTTGATGATGGTGATGATGTTGATGATGTTGATGGTGGTGATGATGTTGATGATGTTGATGATATTTATGATGTTGATGTTGGTGATGTTGATGATGGTGATGATGTTGATGGCGGTGATGATGTTGATGATGGTGATGATGTTGATGATGTTGATGGTGATGATGTTGATGATGTTGATGTTGGTGATGTTGATGATGTTGATGGTGTTGATGGCGGTGATGTTGATGATGTTGATGACGTTGATGATGTTGATGATGATGTTGATGTTGATGATGTTGATGGTGGTGATGTTGATGATGTTGATGATGATGATAATGTTGATGATGTTGATGGTGGTGATGTTGATGATGATGATGTTGATGATGTTGATGATGTTGATGGTGTTGATGTTGATGATGTTGATGATGTTGATGGTGTTGATGGCAGTGATGTTGATGATGTTGATGATGTTGATGGTGGTGATGTTGATGATGATGATGGTGATGATGTTGGTGTTGATGATGTTGATGATGTTGATGTTGGTGATGTTGATGATGTTGATGATGATGTTGATGATGATGTTGATGTTGATGATGATGTTGATGATGATGTTGATGATGTTGATGTTGATGATGTTGATGGTGTTGATGATGTTGATGTTGATGATGATGATGATGTTGATGATGATGTTGATGATGTTGATGTTGATGATGATGTTGATGTTGATGATGATGTTGATGATGTTGATGGGGTTGATGGTGTTGTTGATGTTGATGGTGTTGGTGTTGTTGATGTTGATGATGTTGATGTTGATGATGATGTTGATGTTGGTGATGTTGGTGGTGTTGATGTTGATGATGTTGATGTTGGTGATGATGATGTTGATGTTGGTGATGTTGATGTTGATGATGATGTTGATGTTGGTGATGTTGATGATGATGTTGATGTTGATGATGTTGATGGTGTTGATGGTGGCGGTGATGATGTTGATGATGATGATGTTGATGGGGTTGATGGTGGCGGTGATGATGTTGATGATGATGTTGATGATGATGTTGATGGTGATGATGTTGGTGATGTTGATGGGGTTGATGATGTTGATGTTGGTGATGTTGATGGGGTTGATGTTGATATTGATGATGTTGATGATGATGATGATGATGTTGATGGTGATGATGTTGGTGATGTTGATGGGGTTGATGATGTTGATGTTGGTGATGTTGATGGGGTTGATGTTGATATTGATGATGTTGATGATGATGATGTTGATGATGATGTTGATGGTGATGTTGATGTTGGTGATGTTGATGGGGTTGATGGTGTTGTTGATGTTGATGGTGTTGGTGTTGTTGATGTTGATGATGTTGATGTTGATGATGATGTTGATGTTGGTGATGTTGGTGGTGTTGATGTTGATGATGTTGATGTTGGTGATGATGATGTTGATGTTGGTGATGTTGATGTTGATGATGATGTTGATGTTGGTGATGTTGATGTTGATGATGATGTTGATGTTGATGATGTTGATGGTGTTGATGGTGGCGGTGATGATGTTGATGATGATGATGTTGATGATGATGTTGATGGTGATGATGTTGGTGATGTTGATGGGGTTGATGATGTTGATGATGTTGATGTTGGTGGTGTTGATGGGGTTGATGTTGATGATGATGTTGGTGATGTTGATGATGATGTTGATGATGATGTTGATGTTGGTGATGTTGATGGGGTTGGTGTTGATATTGATGATGTTGATGATGATGATGTTGATGATGATGGAGTTGATGATGATGTTGATGTTGGTGATGTTGATGGGGTTGGTGTCTCACTGTGCGATGGGCAGGCTGCCGCAGGAAGCAGCGATGTGCAACGCCGTCCAGCCCTCATTGTCGGCCAGGTTGACATCGGCGCCGCTATCCAGCAGTAGAGAAACCATGGACTCATTCTCGTCTATACACGTCTGGAGACACGGAGACACGGAGACACACGGAGACACAGAGACACAGAGACACGGAGACACGGAGACACAGAGACACACACAGTGACTAGAGACTCATTCTCGTCTATACACGTCTGGAGACACGGAGACACACGGAGACACGGAGACACAGACACACAGAGACACACACAGTGACTAGAGACTCATTCTCGTCTATACACGTCTGGGAGACACAGAGACACAGACACACACGGAGACACAGAGACACAGAGACACGGAGACACGGAGACACACACAGTGACTAGAGACTCATTCTCGTCTATACACGTCTGGGAGACACAGAGACACGGAGACACAGAGACACACAGAGACACAGAGACACACACAGTGACTAGAGACTCATTCTCGTCTATACACGTCTGGGAGACACAGAGACACAGACACACACGGAGACACAGAGACACAGAGACACGGAGACACGGAGACACACACAGTGACTAGAGACTCATTCTCGTCTATACACGTCTGGAGACACGGAGACACAGAGACACAGAGACACGGAGACACAGAGACACACACAGTGACTAGAGACTCATTCTCGTCTATACACGTCTGGGGAGACACGGAGACACAGAGACACACAGAGACACACGGAGACA
This sequence comes from Petromyzon marinus, assembly GCF_048934315.1. Lineage (NCBI taxonomy): Eukaryota > Metazoa > Chordata > Hyperoartia > Petromyzontiformes > Petromyzontidae > Petromyzon > Petromyzon marinus. Next base: position 9,221,999 of record NC_133746.1, read on the forward strand.
CAGAGACACGGAGACATACACACAGTGACTAGAGACTCATTCTCGTCTATACACGTCTGGGGAGAGACAGAGACACGGAGACACAGAGACACAGAGACACGGAGACACGGAGACACACACAGTGACTAGAGAATCAGTCTCGTCTATACACGTCTGGGGAGACACACGGAGACACAGAGACACAGAGACACAGAGACACGGAGACACACACAGTGTCTAGAGACTCATTCTCGTCTATACACGTCTGGGAGACACACGGAGACACAGACACAGAGACACAGAGACACGGAGACACACACAGTGACTAGAGACTCATTCTCGTCTATGCACGTCTGGGAGACACGGAGACACAGAGACACGGAGACACGGAGACACACACAGTGACTAGAGACTCATTCTCGTCTATACACGTCTGGGAGACACGGAGACACGGAGACACAGAGACACACACAGTGACTAGAGACTCATTCTCGTCTATACACGTCTGGGAGACACGGAGACACAGAGACACGGAGACACGGAGACACACACAGTGTCTAGAGACTCATTCTCGTCTATACACGTCTGGGGAGACACACGGAGACACAGAGACACAGAGACACACACAGTGACTAGAGACTCAGTCTCGTCTATACACGTCTGGGAGACACAGAGACACGGAGACACGGAGACACACACAGTGACTAGAGACTCATTCTAGTCTATACACGTCTGGGAGACACGGAGACACGGAGACACGGAGACATACACACAGTGACTAGAGACTCATTCTCGTCTATACACGTCTGGGAGACACGGAGACACGGAGACACAGAGACACAGACACACGGAGACACAGAGACACGGAGACACACACAGTGACTAGAGACTCATTCTCGTCTATACACGTCTGGGAGACACGGAGACACAGACACACAGAGACACAGAGACACGGAGACACACACAGTGACTAGAGACTCAGTCTCGTCTATACACGTCTGGGGAGAGACAGAGACACGGAGACACACGGAGACACAGAGACACACACACAGTGACTAGAGACTCATTCTCGTCTATACACGTCTGGGAGACACAGAGACACACAGAGACACACGGAGACACAGAGACACGGAGACACACACAGTGACTAGAGACTCAGTCTCGTCTATACACGTCTGGGAGACACACGGAGACACAGACACAGAGACACAGAGACACGGAGACACACACACAGTGACTAGAGACTCATTCTCGTCTATACACGTCTGGGAGACACGGAGACACAGAGACACGGAGACATACACAGTGACTAGAGACTCAGTCTCGTCTATACACGTCTGGGAGACACACGGAGACACAGACACAGAGACACAGAGACACGGAGACACACACACAGTGACTAGAGACTCATTCTCGTCTATACACGTCTGGGAGACACGGAGACACGGAGACACGGAGACACAGAGACACAGAGACACGGAGACACAGAGACACGGACACACACACAGTGACTAGAGACTCATTCTCATCTATACACGTCTGGGAGACACGGAGACACAGAGACACAGAGACACACACAGTGACTAGAGACTCATTCTCGTCTATACACGTCTGGGAGACACGGAGACACAGAGACACGGAGACACGGAGACACACACAGTGTCTAGAGACTCATTCTCGTCTATACACGTCTGGGGAGACACACGGAGACACAGAGACACAGAGACACACACAGTGACTAGAGACTCAGTCTCGTCTATACACGTCTGGGAGACACAGAGACACGGAGACACGGAGACACGGAGACACACACAGTGACTAGAGACTCATTCTAGTCTATACACGTCTGGGAGACACGGAGACACGGAGACACGGAGACATACACACAGTGACTAGAGACTCATTCTCGTCTATACACGTCTGGGAGACACGGAGACACGGAGACACAGAGACACAGACACACGGAGACACAGAGACACGGAGACACACACAGTGACTAGAGACTCATTCTCGTCTATACACGTCTGGGAGACACGGAGACACAGACACACAGAGACACAGAGACACGGAGACACACACAGTGACTAGAGACTCAGTCTCGTCTATACACGTCTGGGGAGAGACAGAGACACGGAGACACACGGAGACACAGAGACACAGAGACACACACACAGTGACTAGAGACTCATTCTCGTCTATACACGTCTGGGAGACACAGAGACACACAGAGACACACGGAGACACAGAGACACGGAGACACACACAGTGACTAGAGACTCAGTCTCGTCTATACACGTCTGGGAGACACACGGAGACACAGACACAGAGACACAGAGACACGGAGACACACACACAGTGACTAGAGACTCATTCTCGTCTATACACGTCTGGGAGACACGGAGACACAGAGACACGGAGACATACACAGTGACTAGAGACTCAGTCTCGTCTATACACGTCTGGGAGACACACGGAGACACAGACACAGAGACACAGAGACACGGAGACACACACACAGTGACTAGAGACTCATTCTCGTCTATACACGTCTGGGAGACACGGAGACATGGAGACACGGAGACACGGAGAAACAGAGACACAGAGACACGGAGACACAGAGACACGGAGACACACACAGTGACTAGAGACTCATTCTCGTCTATACACGTCTGGGAGACACGGAGACACGGAGACACAGAGACACGGAGACACGGAGACACAGAGACACGGAGACACACAGTGACTAGAGACTCATTCTCGTCTATACACGTCTGGGAGACACGGAGACACAGAGACACAGAGACACACAGTGACTAGACTCATTCTCGTCTATACACGTCTGGGGAGAGACAGAGACACAGAGACACGGAGACACGGAGACACAGAGACACGGAGACACAGAGACACCGAGACACAGAGACACGGAGACACGGAGACACACACAGTGACTAGAGACTCAGTCTCGTCTATACACGTCTGGGAGACACAGAGACACGGAGACACAGAGACACAGAGACACACACAGTGACTAGAGACTCAGTCTCGTCTATACACGTCTGGGAGACACAGAGACACGGAGACACACGGAGACACAGAGACACGGAGACACGGAGACACACACAGTGACTAGAGACTCATTCTCGTCTATACACGTCTGGGGAGACACGGAGACACGGAGACACAGAGACACGGAGACACACACAGTGACTAGAGACTCATTCTCGTCTATACACGTCTGGGAGACACGGAGACACAGAGACACAGAGACACGGAGACACACACAGTGACTAGAGACTCATTCTCGTCTATACACGTCTGGGGAGACACAGAGACACGGAGACACAGAGACACAGAGACACGGAGACACACACAGTGACTAGAGACTCATTCTCGTCTATACATGTCTGGGAGACACAGAGACACGGAGACACACAGAGACACAGAGACACAGAGACACGGAGACATACACAGTGACTAGAGACTCATTCTCGTCTATACACGTCTGGGGAGACACAGAGACACGGAGACACAGAGACACGGAGACACACACAGTGACTAGAGACTCAGTCTCGTCTATACACATCTGGGGAGACACAGAGACACGGAGACACGGAGACACAGAGACACGGAGACACACACACAGTGACTAGAGACTCAGTCTCGTCTATACACGTCTGGGGAGACACAGAGACACAGAGACACACGGAGACACAGAGACACAGAGACACACACAGTGACTAGAGACTCATTCTCGTCTATACACGTCTGGGAGACACGGAGACACGGAGACACAGAGACACATAGACACGGAGACATACACACAGTGACTAGAGACTCATTCTCGTCTATACATGTCTGGGAGACACAGAGACACGGAGACACAGAGACACGGAGACACACACAGTGACTAGAGACTCAGTCTCGTCTATACATGTCTGGGAGACACAGAGACACGGAGACACAGAGACACGGAGACACACAGTGACCACAGCAGCAATCACCACCCCTGATTGGCAGTCGAGCAACACACAGGGACAGCTACCACTGGGGTGCCCCCTAGGCTACAGACACACAGCCACAGACACATACAGAGACAGCTGTCACTGGGGGTGTCCCCTAGGCTACAGACACACACAGAGACAGCTGTCACTGGGGGTGTCCCCTAGGCTACAGACACACACAGAGACAGCTGTCACTGGGGGTGTCCCCTAGGCTACAGACTCACACAGAGACAGCTGCCACTGGGGGTGTCCCCTAGACTACAGACTCACACAGAGACAGCTGCCACTGGGGGTGTCCCCTAGACTACAGACACACACAGAGACAGCTGCCACTGGGGGTGTCCCCTAGGCTACAGACACACACAGATACAGCTGCCACTGGGGGTGTCCCCTAGGCTACAGACACACACAGAGACAGCTGTCACTGGGGGTGTCCCCTAGGCTACAGACTCACACAGAGACAGCTGCCACTGGGGGTGTCCCCTAGGCTACAGACACACACAGAGACAGCTGTCACTGGGGGTACCCCCTAGGCTAGACACAGACAGAGACAGCTGTCACTGGGAGTGTCCCCTAGGCTACAGACTCACACAGGGACAGCTGCCACTGGGGGTGTCCCCTAGGCTACAGACACACACAGAGACAGCTGTCACTGGGGGTGTCCCCTAGGCTACAGACACACACAGCTACAGACACACACAGAGACAGCTGTCACTAGGGGTGTTCCCTAGGCTACAGACCCACACAGACACAGACACACACAGAGACAGCTGCCACTGGGGGTGTCCCCTAGGCTACAGACCCACACAGACACAGACACACACAGAGACAGCTGCCACTGGGGGTGCCCCCTAGGCTACAGACTCACACAGGGACAGCTGCCACTGGGGGTGTCCCCAAGGCTACAGACTCACACACAGAGACAGCTGTCACTGGGGGTGCCCCCTAGGCTACAGACACACACAGAGACAGCTGTCACTGGGGGTGTCCCCTAGGCTACAGACTCACACACAGAGACAGCTGTCACTGGGGGTGCCCCCTAGGCTACAGACTCACACACAGAGACAGCTGTCACTGGGGGTGCCCCCTAGGCTACAGACTCACACACAGAGACAGCTGTCACTGGGGGTACCCCCTACGCTACAGACTCACAGAGAGACAGCTGTCACTGGGGGTGCCCCCTAGGCTACAGACACTCACAGAGACAGCTGCCACTGGGGGTACCCCCTAGGCTACAGACACACACAGAGACAGCTGCCACTGGGGGTGTCCCCTAGGCTACAGACACACACAGAGACAGCTGCCACTGGGGGTGTCCCCTAGGCTACAGACACTCACACAGAGACAGCTGTCACTGGGGGTGTCCCCTAGGCTACAGACTCACACAGAGACAGCTGCCACTGGGGGTGCCCCCTAGGCTACAGACCCACACAGAGACAGCTGTCACTGGGGGTGTCCCCTAGGCTACAGACACACACAGAGACAGCTGCCACTGGGCGTGTCCCCTAGGCTACAGACACACACAGAGACAGCTGTCACTGGGGGTGTCCCCTAGGCTACAGACCCACACAGCCACAGACACACACAGAGACAGCTGCCACTGGGGGTGTCCCCTAGGCTACAGAATTCTGGCGATGCTCCATAAGGGATAGAGTTAACTGACGTGAATTGTGTGCGTGTCTGAGTATATATCAATGAATGTCTGTACATACGCACAGGCAAACACTTATAATGAGACTATAAGTGTGTGTGCCTGTGCGTGTACGCGTGTGTACGTGTGCTAGTGTGTACAGGTACGCGTGTGCGTGCACGTGTGTGTGTGTACGCGTGTTTGCACCTATGTGCGCGTGTGTGTAAGCGTGTGCGTGTGGGTGTGTGCATGGGTGTGTGTGTTCGCGTGGGTGTGTGTATGTGTGTCTTTGTATGTGTGTCTTTGTATGTGTGTGTGCGTGTGCATGTATGTGTGCGTGTGTGGGTATGGGTGTGTGTGAGTGTGTGGGTGTGTGTGGGTGTGTATGTGAGTGGGTGTGTATGTGAGTGGGTGTGTATGTGAGTGGGTGTGTATGTGTGTGTGAGTGTGTGGGTGTGATTTGGTAATAGCTGCTCATTCAGAGGAGGAGTTGGAGACGCTGTTGCTGCGACTGGAGCGTGCCACGAAGAGATGGGGCCTTACCATCAGCCCCACCAAAACTAAGCACCTGCCTGGGTATATTGTACCATCGGACAATCCACCCCCACAACTCCCAATCGGTGATGGGGCAGTTGTGGAGAGAGTGGAGAGTTTCCCATACCTGGGCAGTGTGCTTATGACCGGCTCCAGTTTAACAGTCGAGCGGCAATATATTTTCATCGGTTGCGTAATGCTGTGTGGAAGATACCTGGTCTGTCGCTCCGCACTAAGCTTCAGATCTTCTCGGCCACGGTCATTCCCTCCCTTCTCTACTCTTGCGAAACGTGGACCCCCTTAATGGAGCATCTTCGCCGGTTGGAAACATTTAGGCTGGCCTGCCTACGTTCCATCCTGGGTTTCACCAGGCTGGATTGTGTGAGGAGCTCACACATCCTTGAAAGATCTGGGCACGGTCCCATCGGTGAGCTCCTCCGGCGGGCAAGGCTGCGATGGCTGGGTCATGTAGCCCGCATGCCCAGCCACCGCATGCCGAAACAGCTTTTGTTGGGCCGGATCGAGGGGGCTAAACGAGAGCTGCAACGGGCTAGAGAAGAGATGGAGTGATGTGGTACAGGAGGACGTGGAGCTGAGTGGACTTGCCGATGACTGGTACCAGCGGTGTCAAGATCGGCCTCTGTGGAGGAGGCTCGTGAAGGACGCTACTGGGCAGTTGGAGGCAGTCGCCCTCCAACAACAACGGAGGGCAGAGGAGCGACGCTCACAACAACAAGCGGAGCGCCGGGTGGCTAAAGCACAACAGGTTGGCACAGTAGGGGGCACAGGTGGTGCATCAGCCAGTCATCTCAGTCAGTCGACCCGTGGCACCTGGGTCTGCCCCGTGACCTCCTGCCAGCGGGCGTTCGACACTTTACGTGGCCTCAAGGTGCACATGGCCTGGCACAAGCGTCGTGGTGACGTCACCGCCACTTAGTGGCGAATGGCGGTTGTTGTTGTTGTATGAGCGTGTGTGTCGAGGATAAATGGGCGAGGTTTAGGACTGTGACTCATGCAGCTGCAATGGCTGATTTTGGTACGCGGTCAGGACCTCCTGGCTGACAGAGGAGGTGTTCAGAATGGTTGAGAAAAAGCGACAGGCCCAATGTCATCGGCTACAGCATCCAACGTCAGAGAATGAGGAGGCTTACCGCAGCCTTCGCTAAGAGGTTCGGAGAGCCGTGAGGCGCTGCAAGGATGGGTGGTGGTCGCGGGTTGCTGAGGAGATGGAGTCTGCCTCAGTGGCCTGCGATCACAAATCTCTATTTAACTCCATCAAAAAAGTAACCTGCAGCGCCACACCTATTACCATCATTAGAGGAAAAAACGGTGATCCAATCTCCGACCCGCAGGAACAGGTTTGCAGATTTGCTGAGCATTTCTGTGAGGTCCTGGGGGAGGTAAAATCCCTGAGCCAGGAAAACATCGTGGCACAAGGTGAGGATGACCCTGCTGAGGCTGCGGTGCCTCAAATATTGGAAGAAGTCACCCCCTGTGAGTGGTTGCCTGAAGTGCCATCTGCTGAGGAAGTACTGATGGCGATCCAGAGTCTGAGACCAGGAAAGGCAGCGGGCAGAGATGATCCCCCAAGCGAAATGCTGAGGGAGGGTGGCGTTTGTGCACAGACTGCCCTATATGACATCATAACAACAGTCTGGACCACTGGACGGGTTCCGCAGGATTGGAAGGATGCCCTGGTGGTCTCCCTCTTTAAGAAGGGAGACCGCACAGACTGTAACAACTACAGTGGCATCTCATTCCTCAGTGTGCCGGGAAAGGTCCTGGCAAGGATTATTCAACATCGCCTTGCCAGGCACGATGAGGAGAGGCTTGCAAAGCCCCAATGCGGTTTCAGGAAAGGGCGGTCCTGCACAGATGCCATATTTTCTGTCCGTCTGCTACAGCAGAGGTGCAGGGAATTCCAGCAAGACCTACATCTCTGCTTTATTGACCTGGTCAAGGCCTATGATACCATCAGTAGGCCTGGGCTCTGGGTTGTTCTTCGTGCTTTTGGAGTCCCTGACCCTCTGCTCACGATCATTAAGGACCTTCATGATGGTGAGCGGGCCCGGGTAAAACTACGTGGCCGGGAGTCAGAGCCATTCCCTGTACACCTTGTGGTGCGACAGGGATGTCCTCTGGCTCCCACATTATTTAACATCTATTTTGACCACGTAGTTCGTTAAGCCTTCAATAGCTGTACCGGGGGAATCTTCATATGGTACAGATATAATGGGAAGCTGATCGATGCCCGGGTGCGGTCAAGGGATGGCTCCCTATTGCTCAACCACGTTATGTGTGCCGATGATTTGGTAATAGCTGCTCATTCAGAGGAGGAGCTGGAGACGCTGCTGCTGAGACTGGAGCGTGCCACTAAGAGATGGGGCCTTACCATCAGCCCCACCAAAACTAAGCACCTGCCTGGGTATTTTGTACCGGCTCCAGTTTAACAGCAGAGGTCTCACTCCGAATCAGTTGAGCGGCAATATCTTTTCTTCGGTTGCGTAACGCTGTGTGGAAGCTACCTGGTCTGTCGCTCCGCACTAAGCTTCAGGTCTTCCCGGCCACGGTCATTCCCTCCCTTCTCTATGCTTGCGAAACGTAGACCCCCCTAATGGAACATCTTCGCCGGTTGGAAACATTTAGGCTGGCCTGCCTACCATCCATCCTGGGTTTAACCAAGCTGGATTGTGTGAGGAGCTCACAAATCCTTGAGATCTGGGAAAGGTCCCATTGGTGAGCTTTTCCGGCAGGCAAGGCTGCGTTGGCTGGGTCATGTAGCCGGCATGCCCAGCCACCGCATGCCGAAACAGCTTTTGTTCGGCCGGATCAAGGGTGCTAAACGGGCACGGCACGGGCTAGAGAAGAGATGGAGTGATGTGGTACAGGAGGACGTGGAGCTGAGTGGACTTGCCGATGACTGGTACCAGCGGTGTCAAGATCGGCCTCTGTGGAGGAGGCTCGTGAAGGACGCTACTGGGCAGTTGGAGGCAGTCGCCCTCCAACAACAACAGAGGGCGGAGGAGCGACGCTCACAACAACGAGTGGAGCGCCGGGTGGCTAAAGCACAGCAGGTTGGCACAGTAGGGGGCACAGGTGGTGCATCAGCCAGTCATCTCAGTCAGTCGACCCGTGGCACCTGGGTCTGCCCCGTGACCTCCTGCCCGCGGGCGTTCGACACTTCACGTGGCCTCAAGGTGCACATGGCCTGGCACAAGCGTCGTGGTGACGTCACCGCCACTTAGTGGCGAATGGCGGTTGTTGTGTGGGTGTGTGGTGTGTATGAGTGTGTGTGTATGAGTATATGAGTGAATGTGTATGAGTGTGTGTATGAGTGTGTGTGTGTGGGTGTGTGAGTGTGTGTGGGTGTGTATGTGTGTGTGTATGAGTGTGTGTGTGTGGTTGTGTGTATGTGTGTATGTGTGTGTGTGAGTGTGTGAGTGCGTGTGTGTGAGTGTGTGTGAGTGCGTGTGTATGAGTGTGTGTGTGGGTGTTTGAGTGTGTATGTGTGTGTATGAGTGTGCGTGTGGGTGTGTGTGGGTGTGTGTGGTTGTGTGTGTGGGTGTGTGTGGTTGTGTGTATGTGTGTGTATGTGTGTGTGTGAGTGTGTGAGTGCGTGTGTGTGAGTGTGTATGTGTGTGTATGAGTGTGTGGGTGTGTGTATGTGTGTGTGTGACTGTGAGTGCGTGTATGTGTATGAGTGTGTATGAGTGTGTGTATGAGTGTGTGTGAGTGTGTATGAGTGTGTGAGTGTGTGTGTATGTGTGTGTGTGCACCTCAAGGTGCACATGGCCTGGCACAAGCGTCGTGTTGACGTCACCGCCACTTAGTGGCGAATGGCGGTTGTTGTTGTTGTGTGAGTGTGTGTGTGTACGAGTGTATGAGTGTGTGTGAGTGTGTGTGAGTGTGTGTACGAGTGTATGTGTGTATGTGGGTGTGTGTGAGTGGGTGTGTGGATGAGTGTGTGTGTGTATGAGTGTGTGGGTGTGTGTGTGTGAGTGTGTGTGGGTGTGTGTATGAGTGTGCGTGAGTGTGTGTACGAGTGTGTGTGTATGTGTGTGAGTGTGTGTACGTGTGTGTGTATGTACGTGTGTGTAAGCATATGTGAGTGTGTGTGAGTGTGTGTATGAGTGTGTGTATGAGTGTGTGGGTGTGTGTATGTGTGTGAGTGGGTGTGTGTATGTGAGTGTGTACGAGTGTGTGAGTGTGTGAGTGTGTGTGTGCGTGTGCGTGCGTGTTGAACTGCGATAACGAATGTCAAATATGTAGTTGGGCAATGTCTGCTGTAGCCAGGTCCCTGCAAAAGCCACCCACATGGCAGATAAGGAAGTGGCTGGGTACGTGAATGTGTGTGACTGTGTGTGTGTGTCTTGTGTGTCTGTGTGTGTGTATCTGTGTGTGTGTTTGCGGTGACTGGGTCATGTAGCCCGCATGCCCAGCCACCGCATGCCTAAAGAGCTTTTGTTCGGCCGGATCGAGGGGGCTAAACGGGCGCGGCACGGGGCTAGAGAAGAGATGGAGTGACGTGGTACAGGAGGCACGGGGCTAGAGAAGAGATAGAGTGACATGGTACAGGAGGCACGGGCTAGAGAAGAGATGGAGTGACGTGGTACAGGAGGCACGGGGCTAGAGAAGAGATAGAGTGACGTGGTACAGGAGGCACGGGCTAGAGAAGAGATGGAGTGATGTAGTACAGGAGGCACGGGGCTAGAGAAGAGATGGAGTGATGCGGTACAAGAGGCACGGGGCTAGAGAAGAGATGGAGTGATGTGGTACAGGAGGACGTGGAGCTGAGTGGACTTGCCGATGACCGGTACCAGCGGTGTCAAGATCGGCCTCTGTGGAGGAGGCTCGTGAAGGATGCTACTGGGCAGTTGGAGGCAGTCGCCCTCCAACAACAACGGAGGGCGGAGGAGCGACGCTCACAACAACGAGCGGAGCGCCGGGTGGCTAAAGCACAGCAGGTTGGCACAGTAGGGGGCACAGGTGGTGCATCAGCCAGTCGTCTCAGTCATCTCAGTCAGTCGACCCGTGGCACTAGGGTCTACCCCGTGACCTCCTGCCAGCGGGTGTTCGACACTTCACGTGGCCTCAGGGTGCACATAGCCTGGCACAAGCGTCGTGGTGACGTCACCGCCGCTTTGTGGCGAATGGCGCTTGTTGTTGTTGCGTTTGTGTATGAGTGTGTGTGTGTGGGTGTGTGTATGAGTGTGTGTGTATGAGTATATGAGTGAATGTGTATGAGTGTGTGAGTGTGCGTGTGAGTGTGTGAGTGTGTGTGTATGTGAGTGTGTCTGTGTGTGTGTGTATGTGATGCGCTGCTGCTGAACCTGGAGCGTGCCAAAACTAAGCACCTGCCTGGGTATTTTGTACCATCGGACACTCCACCCCCACAACTCCCAATCGGTGATGAGGCAGTTGTGGAGAGAGTGGAGAGTTTCCCATACCTGGGCAGTGTGCTTATGACTGGCTCCAGTTTAACAGCAGAGGTCTCACTCCGAATCAGTCGAGCGGCAATATCTTTTCATCGGTTGCGTAACGCTGTGTGGAAGCTACCTGGTCTGTCGCTCCGAACTAAGCTTCAGGTCTTCTCGGCCACGGTCATTCCCTCCCTTCTCTACGCTTGCGAAACGTGGACCCCCCTAATGGAACCTTTTCGCCGTTTAGAAACATTTAGGCTGGCCTGCCTACCATCCATCCTGGGTTTAATAAGCAGGCTGGATTGTGTGAGGAGCTCACAAATCCTTGAAAAATGTGGACAAAGTCGCATTGGTGAGCTCCTCCAGCAGGCAAGGCTGCGTTGGCTGGGTCATGTAGCCCGCATGCCCAGCCACCGCATGCCGAAACAGCTTTTGTTTGGCCGGATTGAGGGGGCTAAACGGGCGCGACACGGGCTAGAGAAGAGATGGAGTGACGTGGTACAGGAGGACGTGGAGCTGAGTGGACTTGCCGATGACCGGTACCAGCGGTGTCAAGATCGGCCTCTGTGGAGGAGGCTCGTGAAGGATGCTACTGGGCAGTTTGAGGCAGTCGCCCTCCAACAACAACGGAGGGCGGAGGAGCGACGCTCACAACAACGAGCGGAGCGCCGGGTGGCTAAGGCACAGCAGGTTGGCACAGTAGGGGGCACAGGTGGTGCATCAGCCAGTCATCTCAGTCAGTCGACCCGTGGCACCTGCTGGGTCTGCCCCGTGACCTCCTGCCAGCGGGCGTTCGACACTTCACGTGGCCTCAAGGTGCACATGGCCTGGCACAAGCGTCGTGGTGACGTCACCGCCACTTAGTGGCGAATGGCGGTTGTTGTTGTTGTTGTGTGTGTACGTGTGTGTGTGTCTGTGTGTGTGTCTGTGTGTGTACGTGTGTGTGTCTGTGTGTGTGTGTCTGTGTGTGTATACGTGTGTGTGTGTGTCTGTGTGTGTGTGTGTGTGTCTGTGTGTGTGTCTGTGTGTGTGTCTGTGTGTGTACGTGTGTGTGTGTGTGTCTGTATGTGGACGAACCCGGCGTCCCGAGTTCGATTCCCGCTCACGGCCACCGACACCACCCAGTGACGATTATCTGAACCGGTACCTGGGCCTCCCCTGAGGTCTACTCAGCCTCAAAATGCACAAGCTGTGTAGCGACCATCGCTAGCACTGGGGGAGACAAAGGCGGCCGGGCGTGGTGCTGGCCACCCACCCCCTCTACGCAGCGACTATGTGGCCACGTGATCCAGAAGCGAGGGCCAGGCTATTGAGAATGTCGTCTCAAGCGAGATGGTTCATTATCCTCGGCGGCGTCATCGCAACGTGGAAATGTATAGAGGCAGAAATAATAGTCTGAATGCTGGAGATGCACGGAGACCCATAGAGACCCATAGAGACCCATAGAGACACATAGAGATACAGAGACCCATAGAGACACAGAGACCCATAGAGACCCATAGAGATACACAGAGACCCATAGAGATACACAGAGATACATAGAGACCCATAGAGATACATAGAGATAGAGACCCATAGAGACACAGAGACCCATAGAGACACAGAGACCCATAGAGACACAGAGACCCATAGAGACACAGAGACAAATAGAGACCCATAGAGATACATAGAGACACAGAGACCCATAGAGATACACAGAGACCCATAGAGATACATAGAGACACAGAGACCCATAGAGATACATAGAGATCCATAGAGATACATAGAGACACAGAGACCCATAGAGATACACAGAGACCCAGAGATACATAGAGACACAGAGACCCATAGAGATACATAGAGACACAGAGACCCATAGAGATACATAGAGACACAGAGACCCATAGAGATACATAGAGACACAGAGACCCATAGAGACACAGAGACCCATAGAGATACATAGAGACACAGAGACCCAGAGAGACACAGAGACCCACAGAGACATATAGAGACACAGAGACCCATAGAGATACATAGAGACACAGAGACCCAGAGAGATACAGAGACCCATAGAGACACAGAGACCCATAGAGACACAGAGACCCATAGATACACAGAGACCCATAGAGACCCATAGATACACATAGACCCATAGAGATAGAGACCCATAGAGACACAGAGACCCATAGAGACACAGAGACCCATAGAGATACAGAGACCCATAGAGACACAGAGACCCATAGAGACACAGAGACCCATAGATACACAGAGACCCATAGATACACAGAGACACATAGAGACCCATAGAGACACAGAGACCCATAGAGATAGAGACCCATAGAGACACAGATACCCATAGAGACCCATAGAGACACAGAGACCCATAGAGATACATAGAGACCCATAAAGACCCATAGAGATACATAGAGACACAGAGACCCATAGAGATGCATAGAGACACAGAGACCCATAGAGACACAGAGACCCATAGAGATACATAGAGACACAGAGACCCATAGAGACACAGATACCCATAGAGACACAGAGACCCATAGAGATACATAGAGAACCATAGAGACACAGAGACCCATAGAGACACAGAGACCCATAGAGATACACAGAGACCCATAGAGACACAGAGACCCATAGAGACGCAGAGACCCATAGAGACCCATAGAGACGCAGAGACCCATAGAGATACATAGAGACACAGAGACCCATAGAGATACATAGAGACACAGAGACCCATAGAGACACAGAGACCCATACAGACACAGAGACCCATAGAGACACAGAGACCCATAGATACCCATAGAGACACAGAGATCCATAGAGACACAGAGACCCATAGAGATACATAGAGACACAGAGACCCATAGAGATACATAGAGACACATAGAGACCCATAGAGACACAGAGACCCATAGAGACCCATAGAGATACAGAGACCCATAGAGACACAGAGACCCATAGAGACACAGAGACCCATAGAGACACAGATACCCATAGATATCCATAGAGACACAGAGATACATAGAGACACAGCGACCCATAGAGATACATAGAGACACAGAGACCCATAGAGATACATAGAGACACATAGAGACCCATAGAGACACAGAGACCCAGAGACCCATAGAGACACAAAGACCCATAGAGACACAGAGACCCATAGAGACACAGAGACCCATAGAGATACATAGAGACACAGAGACCCATAGAGACACAGAGACCCATAGAGACACAGAGACCCATAGAGACACAGAGACACAGAGACCCATAGAGACACAGAGACACATAGAGACACAGAGACCCATAGAGACACAGATACCCATAGATACCCATAGAGACACAGAGATCCATAGAGACACAGAGACCCATAGAGATACATAGAGACACAGAGACCCATAGAGATACATAGAGACACAGAGACCCATAGAGATACATAGAGACACATAGAGACCCATAGAGACACAGAGACCCATAGAGACCCATAGAGACACAGAGACCCATAGAGACACAGAGACCCATAGATACACAGAGACCCATAGAGACCCATAGAGATACATAGAGACCCAGAGACCCATAGAGATACAGATACCCATAGAGACCCATAGAGACACAGAGACCCATAGAGACACATAGAGGCCCATAGAGACACAGACACCCATAGAGACACAGAGACGCATAGAGACACAGAGACCCATAGAGACCCATAGAGACACAGACCCATAGAGACACAGAGACGCATAGAGACACAGAGACCCATAGAGACACAGAGACCCATAGAGACCAATAGAGACACAAAGAGACACATTGAGACCCACAGAGACCCACAGAGAACCACATACTAAAATAAAACTCAACTATTTTGATTTCACCAAGTAAGGCCCCGGACAAAGACACACGCAGTGACCACCAAGTGGAGAGAGAGGTAGTCAACATCTCCTAGCCACCCTGATGATGATGATGAGAGAGACACAGACTCCAAATCTACAGCAGCAGCAGCAGGCATCGTCAGTGGCAGGGATCGAACCCACGACCTCCTGCACACCAGGCGAGGTAGTCAACATCTCCTAGCCACCCTGATGATGATGAGAGAGAGACACGCAGACTCCAAATATACAGCAGCAGCAGCAGGCATCGTCAGTGGCAGGGATCGAACCCACGACCTCCTGCACACCAGGCGAGGTAGTCAACATCTCCTAGCCACCCTGAAGATGATGAGAGAGACACGCAGACTCCAAATCTACAGCAGCAGCAGCAGGCATCGTCAGTGGCAGGGATTGAACCCACGACCTCCTGCACACCAGGCGATGTAGTCAACATCTCCTAGCCACCGTGATGATGATGAGAGAGACACAGACTCCAAATCTACAGCAGCAGCAGCAGGCATCGTCAGTGGCAGGGATCGAACCCACGACCTCCTGCACACCAGGCGAGGTAGTCAACATCTCCTAGCCACCGTGATGATGATGATGAGAGACACGCAGACTCCAAATCTACAGCAGCAGCAGCAGCAGGCATCATCAGGGTCGGGATTGAACCCACGACCTCCTGTATACACGGAGAGGGAGTTAACATCTCCTAGCCACCCTGATGATGATAGAGACGCAGACTCCAAATCTACAGCAGCAGCAGGCATCATCAGGGTCGGGATTGAACCCACGACCTCCTGTATACACGGAGAGGGAGTTAACATCTCCTAGCCACCCTGATGATGATGAGAGAGACGCAGACTCCAAATATACAGCAGCAGCAGGCATCAGGGTCGGGATGGACCCCACGACCTCCTGTATACAAGACGAGGTAGTCAACATCTCCTAGCCACCGTGATGATGATGATGAGAGAGAGACGCAGACTCCAAATCTACAGCAGCAGCAGCAGGCATCATCAGGGTCGGGATTGAACCCACGACCTCCTGTGTACACGGTGAGGGAGTTAACATCTCACAGCCACCGCAGTGCCCAAAACTTGGCAGGACCCTCCTGTTGATTTCAATGTTAAATGATGCCATAGGCTTCAATGTTAAACACCTCCATAGACTTCAATGTTAAACACCTCCATAGACTTCAATGTTAAACACCTCCATAGACTTCAATGTTAAACACCTCCATAGACTTCAATGTTAAACACCTCCATAGACTTCAATGTTAAACACCTCCATAGACTTCAACGTTAAACACCTCCATAGACTTCAATGTTAAACACCTCCATAGACTTCAATGTTAAACACCTCCATAGACTTCAATGTTAAACACCTCCATAGACTTCAACGTTAAACACCTCCATAGACTTCAATGTTAAACACCTCCATAGACTTCAATGTTAAACACCTCCATAGACTTCAATGTTAAACACCTCCATAGACTTCAACGTTAAACACCTCTATAGACTTCAATGTTAAACACCTCCACAGACTTCAACGTTAAACACCTCCATAGACTTCAACGTTAAACACCTCCATAGACTTCAATGTTAAACACCTCCATAGACTTCAATGTTAAACACCTCCATAGACTTCAACGTTAAACACCTCTATAGACTTCAATGTTAAACACCTCCACAGACTTCAACGTTAAACACCTCCATAGACCTCAATGTTAAACACCTCCATAGACTTCAACGTTAAACACCACCATAGACTTCAATGTTAAACACCTCCATAGACTTCAACGTTAAACACCTCTATAGACTTCAATGTTAAACACCTCCACAGACTTCAACGTTAAACACCTCCATAGACCTCAATGTTAAACACCTCCATAGACTTCAACGTTAAACACCACCATAGACTTCAATGTTAAACACCTCCATAGACTTCAATGTTAAACACCTCCATAGACTTCAACGTTAAACACCACCATAGACTTCAATGTTAAACACCTCCATAGACTTCAACGTTAAACACCTCTATAGACTTCAATGTTAAACACCTCCATAGACTTCAATGTTAAACACCTCCATAGACTTCAACGTTAAACACCTCCATAGACTTCAACGTTAAACACCTCCATAGACTTCAATGTTAGATGATGTCATAGACTTCAATGTTAAACACCTCCATAGACCTCAATGTTAAACAGCTCCATAGACTTTAACGTTAAACACCTCCATAGACTTCAATGTTAAACACCTCCATAGACTTCAATGTTAAACACCTCCATAGACTTCAATGTTAAACACCTCCATAGACTTCAATGTTAAACACCTCCATAGACTTCAATGTTAAACACCTTCATAGACTTCAATGTTAAACACCTCCATAGACTTCAACGTTAAACACCACCATAGACTTCAATGTTAAACACCTCCATAGACTTCAATGTTAAACACCACCATAGACTTCAATGTTAAACACCTCCATAGACTTCAATGTTAAACACCTCCATAGACTTCAATGTTAAACACCTCCATAGACTTCAATGTTAAACACCTCCATAGACTTCAATGTTAAACACCTCCATAGACTTCAATGTTAAACACCTCCATAGACTTCAATGTTAAACACCTCCATAGACTTCAATGTTAAACACCTCCATAGACTTCAATGTTAAACACCTCCATAGACTTCAATGTTAAATACCTCCATAGACTTCAACGTTAAACACCACCATAGACTTCAATGTTAAACACCTCCATAGACTTCAATGTTAAACACCACCATAGACTTCAATGTTAAACACCTCCATAGACTTCAATGTTAAACACCTCCATAGACTTCAATGTTAAACACCTCCATAGACTTCAATGTTAAACACCTCCATAGACTTCAATGTTAAACACCTCCATAGACTTCAATGTTAAACACCTCCATAGACTTCAATGTTAAACACCTCCATAGACTTCAATGTTAAACACCTCCATAGACTTCAAAGTTAAACACCTCTATAGACTTCAATGTTAAACACCTCCATAGACTTCAACGTTAAACACCTCCATAGACTTCAATGTTAAACACCTCTATAGACTTCAATGTTAAACACCTCCATAGACTTCAATGTTAAACACCTCCATAGACTTCAACGTTAAACACCACCATAGACTTCAATGTTAAACACCTCCATAGACTTCAATGTTAAACACCACCATAGACTTCAACGTTAAACACCTCCATAGACTTCAATGTTAAACACCTCCATAGACTTCAATGTTAAACACCTCCCATAGGCTTCAATGTTAAACACCTCCATAGACTTCAATGTTAAACACCTCCATAGACTTCAATGTTAAACACCTCCATAGACTTCAATGTTAAATGATGCCATAGACTTCAATGTTAAACACCTCCATAGACTTCAATTTTAAACACCTCCATAGACTTCAATGTTAAACACCTCCATAGACGTCAATGTTAAACACCTCCATAGACTTCAACGTTAAACACCTCCATAGACTTCAATGTTAAACACCTCCATAGACTTCAATGTTAAACACCTCCATAGACTTCAACGTTAAACACCTCCATAGACTTCAATGTTAAACACCTCCATAGACTTCAATGTTAAACACCACCATAGACTTCAATGTTAAACACCTCCATAGACTTCAATGTTAAACACCTCCCATAGGCTTCAATGTTAAACACCTCCATAGACTTCAACGTTAAACACCTCCATCGACTCCAATGTTAAACACCTCCATAGACTTTAATGTTAAACACCTACATAGACTTCAATGTTAAACACCTCAATAGACTTCAATGTTAAACACCTCCATAGACTTCAATGTTAAACACCTCCATAGACTTTAATGTTAAACACCACCATAGACCTCAATGTTAAACACCTCCATAGACTTCAATGTTAAACACCTCCATAGACTTCAACGTTAAACACCTCCATAGACGTCAATGTTAAACACCTCCATAGACTTCAATGTTAAACACCACCATAGACTTCAATGTTAAACACCTCCATAGACTTCAATGTTAAACACCTCCATAGACTTCAATGTTAAACACCTCCAACTCGCTGCGTTTTAACCACCCGGCGCTCCGCTCGTTGTTGTGAGCGTCGCTCCTCTGCCCTCCGCTATTGCTGGACAGCGTCCTTCACGAGCCTCCTCCTCCACAGAGGCCGATCTTGACACCGCTGGTACCGGTCATCGGCAAGTCCACTCAGCTCCACGTCCTCCTGTACCACGTCACTCCATCTCTTCACTAGCCCCGTGCCTCCTGTACCACATCACTCCATCTCTTCTCTAGCCCCGTGCCTCCTGTACCACATCACTCCATCTCTTCTCTAGCCCCGTGCCCCCTGTACCACGTCACTCCATCTCTTCTCTAGCCCCGTGCCTCCTGTACCACGTCACTCCATCTCTTCTCTAGCCCCGTGCCTCCTGTACCACGTCACTCCATCTCTTCTCTAGCCCCGTGCCTCCTGTACCACGTCACTCCATCTCTTCTCTAGCCCCGTGCCTCCTGTACCACATCACTCCATCTCTTCTCTAGCCCCGTGCCTCCTGTACCACGTCACTCCATCTCTTCTCTAGCCCCGTGCCTCCTGTACCACATCACTCCATCTCTTCTCTAGCCCCGTGCCTCCTGTACCACATCACTCCATCTCTTCTCTACCCCCGTGCCTCCTGTACATCACTCCATCTCTTCACTAGCCCGTGTCACTCACTCACTCACCCACTCACCCATCACCCCATCTCTTCTCTAGCCTGTGCCTCCTGTACCACATCACTCCATCTCTTCTCTAGCCCCGTGCCGCGCCCGTTTAGCCCCCTCGATCCGGCCGAACAAAAGCTGTTTCGGCATGCGGTGGCTGGCCATGCGGGCTACATGACCCAGCCATCGCAGCCTTGCCCGCCGGAGGAGCTCACCGATGGGACCTTGTCCAGATCTTTCAAGGATTTGTGAGCTCCTCAAACAATCCAGCCTGCAGGTTAAACCCAGGATGGGGCGTAGGCAGGCCCGGCCTGAACGTTTCTAACCGGCGATGATGTTCCATTAGGGGGGGGGGGGTCCACGTTTCACAAGCGTAGAGAGAAGGGAAGGACCTGGCTGTGGCCGAGAAGACCTGAAGCTGATGCATCGTGCGGAGCGACAGACCAGGGTAGCTTCCACACAGCAGCGTTACGAAGTGAAGATGCCGCTCGACTGATTCGGAGCGAGACCTCTGTCGTTAAACCGGGGCCGGTCATGAGCCCAGGTGTGGGAAACTCTCCACAACTGCCCCATCACCACCACCATCACCACCTTCACCACCACCAGCATCACCACCACCTTCATCACCACCACAACCAACATCAAGTTCCACCGGCACCTTTATCAACGCAAACCAACATCGCCACCACCACAATCAGCACCACCAACATCACTCATCACTACAACCATGAACCACCACAAACACCACCGCCACCACCATCACCACCTCTCATCACCACCATCACCACCTCTATTATTCATCACCACCATCACCACCATCATTAATCACCATCACCACCACCACCATCATTCATCACCACCACCATCATTCATCACCACATCCACCACCTCCATCAATCATCACCACCACCTCCATCACCACCACCATCATTCATCACCAACATCACCACCTCCATCATCACCATCACCACCACCACCACTACCATCACCACCACCTTCACCATCATTCATCACCACCACCATCACCTCCATCATTCATCACCACCATCACCACCACCATCATCATCACCACCATCACCACCACCACCTCCATCATTCACCACCACCACCACCCCGTGTCTCCTCCACCAACTCACCTGGTGAAGAGCCGTGAGCCGGTCGGCATTGGCGTGGTTGACATCAGCACCACCACCTCCATCATTCATCACCACCATCACCACCATCATTCATTCACCACCACCACCTCCACCACCTCCATCATTCACCACCACCACCTCCATCATTCACCACCACCACCACCATCACCACCTCCATCATTCACCACCATCACCACCACCACCATCACCACCACCATCATCACCACCATCAACACCTCCATAATTCACCACCTCCACCACCTCCATCATTCACCACCATCGCCATCACCTCCATCATTCACCACCATCATCACCACCACCATTACCATCACCACCACCACCATCACCACCACCATCACCACCACCACCTCCATCACCACCACCACCACCTCCATCACCACCACCATCACCACCTCCATCATTCATCACCACCACCATCATTCATCACCACCACCATCACCACCACCATCACCACCATCACCACCACCATCACGACCATCATCACCACCATCACCACCACCATCATTCATCACCACCTCCATCATTCATCACCACCACCATCATTCATCACCACCTCCATCATTCATCACCACCATCACCACCTCTATCATCACCACCACCATCACCACCTCCATCATCCATCACCACCACCACCACCTCCATCATTCATCACCATCACCACCATCACCACCACCATCACAACCATCACCCCGTGTCTGCTCCACCAACTCACCTGGTGAAGAGCCGTGAGCCCATCGGCATTGGCGTGATTGACATCAGCACCACCACCTCCACCACCTCCATCACCACCACCATCACCACCTCCACCACCTCCATCACCACCACCATCACCACCACCACCACCATCATTCATTCACCACCGCCACCTCCACCACCTCCATCATTCACCACCATCACCACCACCATCACAACCATCACGCCGTGTCTGCTCCACCAACTCACCTGGTGAAGAGCCGTGAGCCCGTCGGCATTGGCGTGATTGACATCAGCACCACCACCTCCACCATCTCCATCACCACCACCATCACCACCATCATTCATTCACCACCACCATCATTCATTCACCACCATCACCACCACCATCACCACCACCACCATCATTCATTCACCACCACCATCACCATCATTCATTCACCACCACCATCATTCATTCACCACCGCCACCTCCACCACCTCCATCATTCACCACCACCACCATCATCACCATCACCATCATCACCACCACCATCACAACCATCACCCCGTGTCTGCTCCACCAACTCACCTGGTGAAGAGCCGTGAGCCCATCGGCATTAGCGTGATTGACATCAGCACCACCACCTCCACCACCTCCATCACCACCACCATCACCACCATCACCACCATCACCACCATCATTCATTCACCACCACCATCATTCATTCACCACCACCATCATTCATTCACCACCACCATCATTCATTCACCACCATCATTCATTCACCACCACCATCACCACCACCATCACCACCACCATCATTCATTCACCACCACCATCACCACCATCATTCATTCACCACCGCCACCTCCACCACCTCCATCATTCACCACCACCACCATCACCACCACCATCACAACCATCACGCCGTGTCTGCTCCACCAACTCACCTGGTGAAGAGCCGTGAGCCCGTCGGCATTGGCGTGATTGACATCAGCACCACCACCTCCATCATTCATCACCACCATCACCACCACCATCATTCATTCACCACCTCCACCACCTCCATCATTCACCACCACCTCCATCATTCACCACCACCACCATCACCACCTCCATCATTCACCACCATCACCACCACCATCACCACCACCATCATCACCACCATCAACACCTCCATAATTCACCACCTCCACCACCTCCATCATTCACCACCATCACCATCACCTCCATCATTCACCACCATCATCACCACCACCATCACCACCTCCATCATTCATCACCACCACCATCACCACCATCACCACCACCATCATCACCACCACCATCACCACCACCACCATCACCACCTCCATCATTCATCACCACCATCACCACCTCTATCATCACCATCACCACCATCACCATCATCACCATCACCCCGTGTCTGCTCCACCAACTCACCTGGTGAAGAGCCGTGAGCCCGTCGGCATTGGCGTGGTTGACATCAGCACCACCACCACCACCACCACCACCTCCATCACCACCACCATCACCACCACCATCACCACCATCATTCATTCACCACCACCATCATTCATTCACCACCACCACCATCACCACCACCATCACCACCACCATCATTCATTCACCACCACCATCACCACCACCATCATCACCACCATCAACACCTCCATAATTCACCACCTCCACCACCTCCATCATTCACCACCATCACCATCACCTCCATCATTCACCACCATCATCACCACCACCATCACCACCTCCATCATTCATCACCACCACCATCACCACCACCATCACCACCACCATCATCACCACCACCATCACCACCACCACCATCACCACCTCCATCATTCATCACCACCATCACCACCTCTATCATCACCATCACCACCATCACCACCACCATCACCACCACCATCGCCCCGTGTCTGCTCCACCAACTCACCTGGTGAAGAGCCGTGAGCCCGTCGGCATTGGCGTGGTTGACATCAGCACCACCACCACCACCACCACCTCCATCACCACCACCATCACCACCACCATCACCACCATCATTCATTCACCACCACCATCATTCATTCACCACCACCACCATCACCACCACCATCACCACCACCATCATTCATTCACCACCACCATCACCACCACCATCATCACCACCATCAACACCTCCATAATTCACCACCTCCACCACCTCCATCATTCACCACCATCACCATCACCTCCATCATTCACCACCATCATCACCACCACCATCACCACCTCCATCATTCATCACCACCACCATCACCACCACCATCACCACCACCATCATCACCACCACCATCACCACCACCACCATCACCACCTCCATCATTCATCACCACCATCACCACCTCTATCATCACCATCACCACCATCACCACCACCATCACCACCACCATCGCCCCGTGTCTGCTCCACCAACTCACCTGGTGAAGAGCCGTGAGCCCGTCGGCATTGGCGTGGTTGACATCAGCACCACCTCCATCACCATCACCTCCATCACCACCACCATCACCACCGCCACCTCCACCACCTCCATCATTCACCACCACCACCATCATCACCACCACCATCATCACCACCACCACCATCACCACCACCACCATCACCACCTCTATCATCACCACCATCACCACCACCATCACAACCATCACGCCGTGTCTGCTCCACCAACTCACCTGGTGAAGAGCCGTGAGCCCGTCGGCATTGGCGTGATTGACATCAGCACCACCACCTCCACCACCTCCATCACCACCACCATCACCACCATCACCACCACCATCACCATCATTCATTCACCACCACCATCATTCATTCACCACCGCCACCTCCACCACCTCCATCATTCACCACCACCATCACCACCACCATCACCACCACCATCACCCCGTGTCTGCTCCACCAACTCACCTGGTGAAGAGCCGTGAGCCCATCGGCATTGGCGTGATTGACATCAGCACCACCACCTCCACCACCTCCATCACCACCACCATCACCACTATCACCACCATCACCACCATCATTCATTCACCACCACCATCATTCATTCACCACCACCATCATTCATTCACCACCACCATCATTCATTCACCACCATCATTCATTCACCACCACCATCACCACCACCATCACCACCACCATCATTCATTCACCACCAC
The DNA here is from genome assembly GCF_048934315.1 of Petromyzon marinus. Classification (NCBI taxonomy): domain Eukaryota; kingdom Metazoa; phylum Chordata; class Hyperoartia; order Petromyzontiformes; family Petromyzontidae; genus Petromyzon; species Petromyzon marinus. The sequence goes on from NC_133746.1 coordinate 9,247,178, forward strand.
CATCACCACCATCATTCATTCACCACCGCCACCTCCACCACCTCCATCATTCACCACCACCACCATCACCACCACCACCACCTCTATCATCACCACCACCACCATCACCACCACCACCATCACCCCGTGTCTGCTCCACCAACTCACCTGGTGAAGAGCCGTGAGCCCGTCGGCATTGGCGTGGTTGACATCAGCACCACCACCACCTCCACCACCTCCATCACCATCACCTCTTGCCAACATCAGCAACTCCTTCACGTCCTCAGAGTCTCCAGCGGCCACAGCCGCCAGGAATTCGGCCCCTGCGTCGAAGCGAACTCGCCTGCGGCAGACCTTCTCGCCACCACCCTGTTGTTGTTGTTGATGTTGTTGTTGATGTTGTTGTTGATGTTGTTGTTGATGTTGTTGATGTTGTCGACGATGTCGTCGCTCGCTCGACTCCAAGTCGGTTTCAGAGCCGTGCCACTGCCTCAGCTGCCGCTCGCGCCGGGCACGCGCTCCCTCATCGCCTCCTGATGATGATGATGATGATCCTCCTCCTGATGATCCTCCTCCTGATGATGATGATCCTCCTCCTGATGATGATGATGATCCCCCTCCTGATGATGATCCTCCTCCTGATCCTCCTGATGATCCCCCTGATGATCCTCCTCCTGATGATCCTCCTCCTGATGATCCCCCTGATGATCCTCCTGCTGATGATCCTCCTCCTGATGATCCTCCTCCTGATGATCCTCCTCCTGATGATCCTCCTCCTGATGATCCTCCTGATGATCCTCCTCCTGATGATCCTCCTCCTGATGATCCTCCTCCTGATGATCCTCCTCCTGATGATCCTCCTGATGATCCTCCTCCTGATCCTCCTCCTGATCCTCCTGCTCCTGCTGATCCTCCTCCTGATCCTCCTCCTGATGATCCTCTTGATGATCCTCCTGATCCTCCTGCTCCTGCTGATCCTCCTCCTGATCCTCCTGCTCCTCCTCCTACTGCTGCTGCTGCTCCTCCAGCGTGAGACATCACGGTGGTGGTGGTGGTGGTGAATGATGGAGGTGGTGGTGAATGGTGGAGGTGGTGAAGATGAATGGTGGTGGTGAATGATGGAGGTGGTGGTGAATGGTGGAGGTGGTGGTGGTGAAGATGAATGATGGAGGTGGTGGTGGTGGTGAATGGTGGAGGTGGTGGTGAAGATGAATGATGGAGGTGGTGGTGGTGGTGAATGGTGGAGGTGGTGGTGAAGATGAATGATGGAGGTGGTGGTGGAGGTGGTGGTGAATGATGGAGGTGGTGGTGGAGGTGACGGTGGCGTCCTCTGGTAGTCCTCGTGGTGGTGGTCTCCTGGTGGTGGTGGTCTCCTAGTGGTGGTGGTCTCCTAGTGGTGGTGGTCTCCTAGTGGTGGTGGTCTCCTAGTGGTGGTGGTCTCCTGGTGGTGGTGGTCTCCTGGTGGTGGTGGTGGTCTCCTGGTGGTGGTGGTCTCCTAGTGGTGGTGGTGGTCTCCTAGTGGTGGTGGTCTCCTAGTGGTGGTGGTCTCCTAGTGGTGGTGGTCTCCTGGTGGTGGTGGTCTCCTAGTGGTGGTGGTGGTCTCCTGGTCGTGGTGGTCTCCTGGTGGTGGTGGTCTCCTAGTGGTGGTGGTCTCCTGGTGGTGGTGGTCTCCTAGTGGTGGTTGTGGTCTCCTGGTGGTGGTGGTCTCCTGGTGGTGGTCTCCTGGTGGTGGTGGTCTCCTGGTGGTGGTGGTCTCCTGGTGGTGGTGGTGGTCTCCTGGTGGAGGTCTCCTAGCGGTGGTGGAGAGAGTTGTGGAACTCGACAGCCGCTGTGGGTCTCTAGCGGTGGAGGCCCTGCGGCTGAGTGGCCGCTCCTCTCGTCGCCATCACCACCACCACCACGACAACAACAACAACGACGACAACAACAACAACAACAACAACCGCCACCACCACCGCCGCCACCACCGCGGCCACCACCAAAGCCACTCGCTACAGAATTATTCCCGGAAGTTGCGGGGTGTGGGTGGGGGGAGGGGCAGGGGGGGGCGGTCGCCTCGCGACGTCATCAGACGCGCGACAGAGTCGGGTGGGGTGAGGGGGGGAGCGAGAGCGTGCTGGGACTCGGCGGCCATGTTGGGTAGGGGTGGCTGGTGGTGGTGGGTGGGTGGTGGGGATGGTGGTGGTGGTGGTGGGTGGGTGGTGGGGATGGTGGTGGTGGTGGGGGTGAGGATGGTGGTGGTGGGTGGTGGGGGTGGGTGAGTGGTGGGTGGGGGGTGGTGATGGAGTTGGGGGTGGGTGGTGGTGGGTGGGTGGTGGGGGGGGTGGTGGGGTGGGTGGTGGGGGGGGTGGGTGGGTGGTGATGGAGTTGGGGGTGGGTGGTGATGGAGTTGGGGGTGGGTGGTGGTGGGTGGGTGGTGATGGAGTTGGGGGTGAGTGGTGGTGGGTGGTGGTGGTGGGGGGTGGGTGAGTGGTGGTGGTGGGTGGTGGGGGTGGGTGGTGATGGAGTTGGGGGTGGGTGGTGGTGGGTGGGTGGGTGGTGATGGAGTTGGGGGTGGGTGGTGGTGGGTGGGTGGTGGTGGGGGTGGGTGGTGGTGGTGGGTGGGTGGTGATGGAGTTGGGGGTGGGTTGTGGTGGGTGGTGGTGGTGGGTGAGTGGTGATGGTGGGTGGATAGTGATGGAGTTGGGGGTGGGTGGTGGTGGGTGGGTGTTGGTGGGGGTGGGTGGGTGGTGGTGGGGGTGGGTGGTGGTGGGGGTGGCTGGTGGTGGGGGGTGGTTGAATGGTGGGGGGTGGGTGAGTGGTGGTGGTGGGTGGTGGTGGTGGGTGGTGGTGGGGGTGGTGGTGGGGGGTGGGTGGTGGTGGGTGAGTGGTGATGGTGGGTGGGTAGTGATGGAGTTGGGGGTCGGTAGTGGTGGGTGGGTGGTGGTGGGTGAGTGGTGGTGGGTGGTGGTGGGGGTGGGTGGTGGTGGGCGGGTGGTGGGGGGGGGTGGTGGTGGTGGGTGGGGGTGGGTGGTGGTGGGTGGTGGTGGTGGGGGGGTGGGTGGTGGGGGGTGGGTGGTGATGGAGTTGGGGGTGGGTGGTGGTGGTGGGTGGGTGGTGGTGATGGAGTTGAGGGTGGGGAAAGGGTGGTGGTGGGTGGGTTGTGGTGGGTGGTGGGTGGGTGGTGGTGGGTGGTGGTGGGTGGGTGGTGGTGGGTGGGTGGTGATGGAGTTGGGTGGTGGTGGGTGGGTGGAGATGGAGTTGGGGGTGTGTTGTGGTGGGTGGTGGTGGTGGTGGGTGGTGGTGGGTGGGTGGTGGTGGGTTGGTGGTGATGGAGTTGGGGGTGGGTGGTGGTGGGTGGGTGGGTGGTGATGGAGTTGGGGGTAGGTGGTGGTGGGTGGTTGTGGTGGGTGAGTGGTGGTGGGTGGTGGTGGGGGTGGGTGGTGGTGGGCGGGTGGTGGGGGGGGGTGGTGGTGGGGTGGGGGTGGGTGGTGGTGGTGGGGGGGGTGGTGGTGGGGGGTGGGTGGTGATGGAGTTGGGGGTGGGTGGTGGTGGTGGGTGGGTGGTGGTGATGGAGTTGAGGGTGGGGAAAGGGTGGTGGTGGGTGGGTTGTGGTGGGTGGTGGGTGGGTGGTGGTGGGTGGTGGTGGGTGGGTGGGTGGTGGTGGTGGGTGGTGGTGGAGTTGGGTGGTGGTGGGTGGGTGGAGGTGGTGGTGGGTGTGTGGTGGTGGGTGGTGGTGGTGGTGGTGGGTGGTGGTGGGTGGGTGGTGGTGGGTGGGGGTGATGGGGTTGGGGGTGGGTGGTGGTGGGTGGGTGGGTGGTGATGGAGTTGGGGGTAGGTGGTGGTGGGTGGTTGTGGTGGGTGATGGTGGTGGGGTGGGTGGGTGGTGATGGAGTTGGGGGTGGGTGGTGGTGGTGGGTGGGTGGTGATGGAGTTGGGGGTGGGTGGTGGTGGGGGTGGGTGGTGGTGGGGGGTGGTGGTGGTGGTGGGGGGTGGTGGTGGGGGGTGGGTGGTGATGGAGTTGGGGGTGGGTGGTGGTGGGTGGGTGGTTGTGATGGAGTTGGGCGTGGGGGGAGGGTGGGTGGTGGTGGGTGGTATGGATGGGTGGTGGTGGGTGGGTGGTGATGGCGTTGGGGGTGGGTGGTGGTGGGTGGGTGGATGGTGATGGAGTTGGGGGTGGGTGGTGGTGGGGGGGTGGTGGGGGTGGGTGGTGGTGGGGGTGGGTGGTGGTGGTGGGGGGGAGGGTGGTGGTGGGGGGTGGGTGGTGATGGATTTGAGGGTGGGTGGTGGTGGTGGGTGGGTGGTGGTGATGGAGTTGGGGGTGGGTGGTGGTGGGTGGGTGGTGGTGATGGAGTTGGGGGTGGGGGAAGGGTGGTGGTGGGTGGGTTGTGGTGGGTGGTGGGTGGGTGGTCGTGGTGGGTGGGTGGTGGTGGGTGGGTGGTGATGGAGTTGGGGGTGGGTGGTGGTGGGTGGGTGGGTGGTGATGGAGTTGGGGGTGGGTTGTGGTGGGTGGTGGTGGTGGGTGAGTGGTGATGGTGGGTGGGTAGTGATGTAGTTGGGGGTGGGTGGTGGTGGGTGGGTGAGTGGTGGTGGGTGGTGGTGGGGGTGGGTGGTGGTGGGGGGGTGGTGGTGGTGGGTGGTGGTTGGCGGTGGTGGTGGGTGGTGGTGGGCCGTGGTGGTGGGTGGGGTGGGGGTGGGTGGTGGTGGTGGGGGTGGTTTTTGTGGTGGGTGGTGGTGGGGGATGGGTGGGTGGTGGGAGTGGGTGGTGGTGGTGGTGGGGGTGGTTTTGGTGGGGGGTGGAGGTGGGGGGTGCGTGGGTGGTGATGGAGTTGGGGGTGGGT
>NC_133746.1:9252076-9274576 GCF_048934315.1 Petromyzon marinus
GGTGGTGGGGGTGGGTGGTGGTGGGGGGTGGTTGAGTGGTGGGGGGGTGGGTGAGTGGTGGTGGTGGGTGGGTAGTGATGGAGTTGGGGGTGGGTGGTGGTGGGTGAGTGGTGGTGGGTGGTGGTGGGTGGTGGTGGGGGGGGGGTGGTGGTGGGGGGTTTTGCTGGTGGGGGTGGGTGGTGGTGGGTGGTGGTGGTGGTGGGGGGGTGGTGGTGGGGGGTGGGTGGTGATGGAGTTGGGGGTGGGTGGTGGTGGTGGGTGGGTGGTGTTGATGGAGTTGGGGGTGGGGGAAGGGTGGAGGTGGGTGGGTTGTGGTGGGTGGTGGTGGGTGGTGGTGGGTGGGTGGTGGTGGGTGGGTGGTGATGGAGTTGGGGGTGGGTGGTGGTGGGTGGGTGGTGATGGAGTTGGGGGTGGGTTGTGGTGGGTGGTGGTGGTGGTGGGTGAGTGGTGATGGTGGGTGGGTAGTGATGGAGTTGGGGGTGGGTGGTGGTGGGTGGGTGGTGGTGGGGGTGGGTGGTGATGGAGTTTGGGGTGGGTGGTGGTGGGGGGTGGTTGAGTGATGGGGGGTGGGTGAGTGGTGGTGGTGGGGGGTGGTGGTGGGTGAGTGGTGATGGTGGGTGGGTAGTGTTGGAGTTGGGGGTGGGTGGTGGTGGGTGAGTGGTGGTGGGTGGTGGTGGGGGTGCGTGGTGGTGGGGGGGGGGTGGTGGTGGGGGTGGGTGGTGGTGGGTGGTGGTGGTGGGTGTTGGTGGGGGTGGGTGGTGAAGGTGGGGGTGGTTTTGGTGGTGGGTGGTGGTGGGGGATGGGTGGGTGGTGGTGGGGGGGGGGTGGTGGTGGTGGGTGGTGGTGGTGGGAGTGGGTGGTGGTGGTGGAGGTGGTTCTGGTGGGGGGTGGTGATGTGGGGTGCGTGGGTGGTGATGGAGTTGGGGGTGGGTTGTGGTGGGTGGTGGTGGGTGGGTGGTGGTGGGTGGATGGTGGTGATGGAGTTGGGGGTGGGTGGTGGGTGGGTGGGTGGGTGGGTGGTGATGGAGTTGGGGGTGGGTGGGTGGTGGTGGGTGGTGGTGGGTGGTGGTGGGTGGGTGGTGGTGAGTTGGTGGTGATGGAGTTGGGGGTGGGTGGTGGTGGGTGGGTGGTGATGGAATTGGGGGTAGGTGGTGGTGGGTGGGTGGTGGGGGTGTGTGGGTGGTGATGGAGTTGGGGGTGGGTGGTGGTGGGTGGGTGGTGGGGGTGTGTGGGTGGTGATGGAGTTGGGGGTGGGTGGTGGTGGGTGGTGGTGGGGGGTGGTGGTGGTGGGTGGTGGTGGGGATGGGTGGTGGTGGTTGGGGGGTGGTGGTGGGGGGTGGGTGGTGGTGGGGGTGGGTGGTGGTGGTGGGGGGGGGGTGGTGGTGGGGGTTGGGTGGTGATGGAGTTGGGGGTGGGTGGTGGTGGGTGGGTGGGTAGTGATGGAGTTGGGGGTGGGTGGTGGTGGGTGGGTGGTGGTGGGGGTGGGTGGGTGGTGATGGAGTTGGGGGTGGGGTGGTGGTGGGGGTGGGTGGTGGTGGGGGGTGGCTGGTGGTGGGGGGTGGTTGAGTGGTGGGGGTGGGTGAGTGGTGGTGGTGGGTGGGTAGTGTTGGAGTTGGGGGTGGGTGGTGATGGAGTTGGGGGTGGGTGGTGGTGGGGGGGTGGTGGTGGGGGGGTGGTGGTGGTGGGTGGTGGTGGGGGTGGGTGGTGGTGGGGGTGGGTGGTGGGGGGGGGGGGGGGGTGGTGGTGGGGGGTGGGTGGTGATGGAGTTGGGGGTGGGTGGTGGTGGTGGGTGGTGGTGATGGAGTTGCGGGAAGGGTGGTGGTGGGTGGGTTGTGGTGGGTGGGTGGTGGTGGGTGGGTGGTGATGGAGTTGGGGGTGGGTGGTGGGTGGGTGGGGTGGGTGGTGATGGAGTTGGGGGTGGGTGGTGGTGGGGGTGGTTGGTGGTGGGGGGTGGGTGGTGGTGGTTTTGTGGTGGGTGGTGGTGGGGGATGGGTGGGTGGTGGTGGTGGTGTGGGGTGGGTGGTGGTGGTGGTTTTGGTGGGGGGGGTGGTGGTGGGGGGTGCGTGGGTGGTGATGGAGTTGGGGGTGGGTTGTGGTGGGTGGTGGTGGGTGGTGGTGGGTGGTGGTGGTGATTGAGTTGGGGGTGGGTGGTGGTGGGTGGGTGGTGATGGAGTTGGGGGTGGGGGTGGGTGGGTGGTGGTGGGTGGGTTGTGGTGGGGTGGTGGTGGTGGTGGGTGGGTGGTGGTGGGTGGGTGGTGATGGAGTTGGGGGTGGGTGGTGGTGAGTGGGTGGGTGGGTGGTGATCGAGTTTGGGGTGGGTGGTGGTGGGTGGTGGTGGTGGGTGGGTGCTGATGGAGTTGGGGGTGGGTGGTGGTGGGTGGGTGGTGGTGGGGGTGGGTGGTGATAGAGTTGGGGTGGGTGGTGGTGGGGGTTGGTGGTGATGGGGGGTGGAGTTGAGTGGTGGGGGGTGGGTGAGTGGTGGTGGTGGGTGGGTAGTGATGGAGTTGGTGCTGGGTGGTGGTGGGGGGTGGTGGTGGGGGGGTGGTGGTGGTGGGTGGTGGTGGGCGGTGGTGGTGGGTGGTGGTGGGCGGTGGTGGTGGGTGGTGGTGGGGGTGGGTGGTGTTGGGGGTGGTTTTTGTGGTGGGTGGTGGTGGGGGATGGGTGGGTGGTGGTGGGTGGTGGTGGTGGTGGGGGTGGTTTTGGTGGGGGTGGTGGTGGGGGGTGCGTGGGTGGTGATGGAGTTGGGGGTGGGTTGTGGTGGGTGGTGGTGGTGGGTGGTGGTGGGTGGGTGGTGGTGATGGAGTTGGGGGTGGGTGGTGGTGGGTCCGTGGTGATGGAGTTGGGGGTGGGGGTGGGTGGGTGGTGGTGGTGGGTGGGTTGTGGTGGGTGGTGGTGGTGGTGGGTGGGTAGTGGTGGTGGGTGGGTGGTGGTGGGTGGTGATGGAGTTGGGGGTGGGTGGTGGTGAGTGGGTGGGTGGGTGGTGATCGAGTTTGGGGTGGGTGGTGGTGGGTGGTGGTGGTGGGTGGGTGGTGATGGAGTTGGGGGTGGGTGGTGGTGTGTGGGTGGTGGTGGGGGGTGGGTGGTGATGGAGTTGGGGGTGGGTGGTGGTTGTGGGGGGTGGGTGGTGATGGAGTTGGGGGTGGGGGGAGGGTGGGTGGTGGTGGGTGGGTTGTGGTGGGTGGGTGGTGGTGGGTGCTGGTGGGTGGGTGGGTAGTGATGGAGTTGGGGGTGGGTGGTGGTGGGGGGGGGGGTGGTGGTGGGTGGGTAGTGGTGGTGGGTGGGTGGTGGTGGGTGGGTGGTGATGGAGTTGGGGGTGGGTGGTGGTGAGTGGGTGGGTGGGTGGTGATCGAGTTTGGGGTGGGTGGTGGTGGGTGGTGGTGGTGGGTGGGTCGTGATGGAGTTGGGGGTGGGTGGTGGTGGTGGGGGGTGGGTGGTGATGGAGTTGGGGGTGGGGGAGGGTGGGTGGTGGTGGGTGGGTTGTGGTGGTGGTGGGTGGTGGTGGGTGCTGGTGGGTGGGTGGGTAGTGATGGAGTTGGGTGGTGGTGGGGGGGTGGTGGTGGGTGGGTAGTGGTGGTGGGTGGGTGGTGATGGAGTTGGGGGTGGGTGGTGGTGAGTGGTGGGTGGGTGGTGATCGAGTTTGGGGTGGGTGGTGGTGGGTGGTGGTGGTGGGTGGGTGGTGATGGAGTTGGGGGTGGGTGGTGGTGTGTGGGTGGTGGTGGGGGGTGGGTGGTGATGGAGTTGGGGGTGGGTGGTGGTTGTGGGGGGTGGGTGGTGATGGAGTTGGGGGTGGGGGAGGGTGGTTGGTGGTGGGTGGGTTGTGGTGGGTGGGTGGTGGTGGGTGCTGGTGGGTGGGTGGGTAGTGATGGAGTTGGGGGTGGGTGGTGGTGGGGGGGGGGGTGGTGGTGGGTGGGTAGTGGTGGTGGGTGGGTGGTGGTGGGTGGGTGGTGATGGAGTTGGGGGTGGGTGGTGGTGAGTGGGTGGGTGGGTGGTGATCGAGTTTGGGGTGGGTGGTGGTGGGTGGTGGTGGTGGGTGGGTCGTGATGGAGTTGGGGGTGGGTGGTGGTGGTGGGGGGTGGGTGGTGATGGAGTTGGGGGTGGGTGGTGGTTGTGGGGGGTGGGTGGTGATGGAGTTGGGGGTGGGGGGAGGGTGGGTGGTGGTGGGTGGGTTGTGGTGGTGGTGGGTGGTGGTGGGTGCTGGTGGGTGGGTGGGTAGTGATGGAGTTGGGTGGTGGTGGGGGGGGTGGTGGTGGGTGGGTAGTGGTGGTGGGTGGGTGGTGATCGAGTTGGGGGTGGGTGGTGGTGAGTGGGTGGGTGGGTGGTGATCGAGTTTGGGGTGGGTGGTGGTGGGTGGTGGTGGTGGGTGGGTGGTGATGGAGTTGGGGGTGGGTGGTGGTGGGTGGGTGGTGGTGGGGGGTGGGGGGTGGGTGGTGATGGAGTTGGGGGTGGGTGGTGGTTGTGGGGGGTGGGTGGTGATGGAGTTGGGGGTGGGTGGTGGTGGTGGGTGGGTTGTGGTGATGGAGTTGGGGGTGGGGGGAGGGTGGGTGGTGGTGGGTGGGTTGTGGTGGGTGGGTGGTGGTGGGTGCTGGTGGGTGGGTAGTGATGGAGTTGGGGGTGGGTGGTGGTGGGGGTGGGTGGGTGGTGATGGAGTTGGGGGTGGGTTGTTGTGGGTGGTGGTGGTGGGTGAGTGGTGATGGTGGGTGGGTAATGATGGAGTTGGGGGTGGGTGGTGGTGGGTGGGTGGTGGTGGGTGGTGGTGGGGGTGGTGGGGTGGTGGAGGTGGTGGTGGGGGTGGGTGGTGGTGGGTGGTTTTGGTGGGGGGGTGTTGGTGGGGGTGGGTGGTGATGGAGTTAGGGATGGGTGGTGGTGGGTGGGTGGTGGTGATGGAGTTGGGGGTGGGGGGAGGGTGGGTGGTGGTGGGTGGGTTGTGGTGGGTGGTGGGTGGGTGGTGGTGGGTGGGTGGTGGTGTGTGGGTGGTGATGGAGTTGGGGGTGGGTGGTGGTGGGTGGGTAGGTGGTGATGGAGTTGGGGGGTGGTGGTGGTGGGGGGTGGTGGTGGGGGGTGGGTGAGTGGTGGTGGGTGGTGGTGGGGGTGGGTGGGTGGTGATGGAGTTGGGGGTGGGTGGTAGTTGGTGGTGGGTTGTGATGGAGTTGGGGGTGAGTGGTGGTGGGTGGTGGTGGGGGTGGGTGGGTGGTGGTGGTGGGTGGTGGTGGGGGGGTGGTGGTGGTGGGTGGTGGTGGGGGTGGGTGGTGGTGGTGGTGGTGGGGCGGTGGTGGTGGGGGGTGGGTGGTGATGGAGTTGGGGGTGGGTGGTGGTGGTGGGTGGGTGGTGGTGATGGAGTTGGGGGGGGGGGAGGGGTGGGTGGGTGGTGATGGAGTTGGGGGTGGGTGGTGGTGGGGGGCTGGTGGTGGGGGGTGGGTGAGTGGTGGTGGGTGGTGGTGGGGGTGGGTGGGTGGTGATGGAGTTGGGGGTGGGTGGTAGTTGGTGGTGGTGGGGGTGGGTGGGTGGTGATGGAGTTGGGGGTGAGTGGTGGTGGGTGGTGGTGGGGGTGGGTGGTGGTGGGTGGTGGTGGGTGTTGGTGGGTGGGTGGTGATGGAGTTGGGGGTGGGTGGTGGTGGGGGTGGGTGGTGGTGGTGTGAGTGGTGGTGGTGGTGGTGGTGATGGAGTTGGGGGTGGGTGGTGATGGAGTTGGGGGTGGGTGGTGGGTGGGTGGGTGGTGATGGAGTTGGGGGTGGGTGGTGATGGTGGGGTTGGGTGGTGATGGAGTTGGGGTGGGTGGGTGGGTGGTGGTGGGTGGGTGACAGAGACACAGACACACACACAACAGCTCCAAAATCCACACCGTTCGTCCGCGATTCTTCACATCCATGCAGCTGCCAGCTATGGCTGCAGGTTATATATATTATATATCGTTTATTGTTACATTTTAAATTACAGTTCCTACGATTACTGTTGCTACATTGTTTTTTTATAGCTTTATTTTGGTGATTCAAAAACACATGGTTCATCTAAATTGTCTTATAGTTGTTGCTGTTGTTGTTGTTGGCTTGCACCACATTGTGATTTAAGATGTTTCTCTGTGTTCAAATTGTGTTGGTTGCCGTTGCACCGGACTTAAGAGCCGCATGGCTCACAGGGTGTATACCGAAATGAATGAAAACTTGAAACTTGAAAGCTCACAGCCGTTGCAATACGGGCGGACACGTTTAAATCGTGTTGTCTCGTCTTGATGTGAAGCTTCTCCTGGCCGCAGGTAACCCACGCCCCCCTTTGATTCTCTCGGCGAAGTCATCGCGTAGGTAGGTAGAGAATTACATTCGATATACATTCGATAATATAAAACGAGCCGGGGTTGGGGGGGAGGAGCCGAGCCGGGGGGAGGAGCCGAGCCGGGGGGAGGAGCCGAGCCGGGGGGGAGGAGCCTAGCCAGGGGGAGGAGCCGAGCCGGGGGGAGGAGCCGAGCCGGGGGGAGGAGCCGAGCCAGGGGGAGGAGCCGAGCCGGGGGGGGGAGGAGCCGATCCGGGGGGAGGAGCCGAGTCGGGGGGAGGAGCCGAGCCGGGGGGAGGAGCCGAGCCGGGGGGAGGAGCCACCCAAAGCGTTCTTAAGGGAGGGGGGGCGGCGTAACGGAGGCGGAGTCTTCGTAGGGAGCCAGGGTAAGGGTCGGCCGGAAGAGGGTCTCTCTGTCTCTCTCTGTCTGTGTCTCTGTCTGTGTCTCTGTCTCTCTCTCTGTCTCTGTCTCTCTGTCTCTCTCTGTGTCTCTCTCTGTGTCTCTCTCTCTGTGTCTCTCTCTCTGTCTGTCTGTCTCTCTGTGTCTCTGTCTCTCTCTCTCTCTGTCTCTCTGTCTCTCTCTCTGTCTCTCTCTCTGTCTGTCTCTCTGTGTCTCTGTCTCTCTGTATCTCTGTCTCTCTGTCTCTCTGTCTCTCTCTCTGTCTCTCTCTCTCTGTCTCTCTGTCTGTCTCTCTGTCTGTCTCTGTCTCTCTCTCTCTCTCTGTCTCTCTCTCTGTCTCTCTGTCTCTCTCTCTCTCTGTCTCTCTCTCTCTGTCTCTCTCTCTCTGTCTCTCTCTCTGTGTCTCTCTCTCTGTGTCTCTCTCTCTGTCTCTCTCTCTGTCTCTCTCTGTGTGTCTCTCTCTCTGTCTCTCTCTGTGTGTCTCTCTCTCTGTCTCTCTGTCTCTCTCTGTCTCTCTCTCTGTCTCTCTGTCTCTCTCTCTCTGTCTCTCTCTCTGTCTCTCTCTCTCTCTGTCTCTCTGTCTCTCTCTCTGTCTCTCTCTCTGTCTCTCTCTCTCTCTGTCTCTCTCTCTCTCTGTCTCTCTCTCTCTCTCTGTCTCTCTCTCTCTGTCTCTCTCTCTCTGTCTCTCTCTCTGTCTCTCTCTGTTTCTCTCTCTCTGTCTCTCTCTCTCTGTCTCTCTGTCTCTCTCGTCATGGAGAGGTGTTGGCTGAATCCCCGCTCCGGGCATAAGACCGCAGGTAATCCACGCCCCCTTTGATTCTTTCGGTAAAGCCATCGCGTAGTAGGTAGGTATAGAAATACATTCAATAATATAAAACGACGTTTCGATTGCAACACAAGCAACCGTCATCACGTGAGAATGACTGAGAAAACAAAACCTATATTATCGGTTCTTTCGGTAAAGTCACGTAGAAGGGAAACAATAAAATAATTTAAAATAAAAAAAAAACTTAGAACAGTCAACACGTGCTTGACAATCTTTGGAAGCTCGTCAGAAGAGGGTCTCTCTCTCTCTTTCTCTCTCTTTCTCTCTCGCCTTGTCGCGGAGAGGTGTTGGCTGAACCCCCGCTCCGGGCAGACGAGATGACTTTACCGAAATAATTAAAGATTGCCATGGACTCCCGCAGGCAACGAAAGCTTCACATCAAGATCTAGGAATAGGTTTTTACCCTTTTAAACTGGCACAAAAACTGACACCTTTATTCAAGAAGGCATCGTGTTTGCAATAGACCACAACACAAGCAGTCAAAATGCAAACAAAAAGAGACAACTCTGATTAATAATAATAATATTATTGGCACTGTCCTTGAATTTGATTGGTCCACACCCGAGACGGCTTTTCTCAGAGCCCCTTTGGTCTCTCCACTGGTGCCGGACCAGAAGACGCCAAAAGGCGTCGCACAACTCAAAAAAACAGCGCACCATCAGAGTTCTTGAGGTGCTCGGGGGGGGGTGGGTGGTGAGCGTTTACATTATGACACCTCCTCTTTGCCAGTAACAAGATATGGGAATAGGTTCCCGCACAGCTGAGACACGCACCGCGCTCGAGGGGATGGACGCAAAAGTTCAGCAACCTTTGGAGGGACGTCGGTCAAACCCAGGCGAGGCGCCGACTGTTGCTCTGTGATGGATTTCCGCCTTCGATCTCCTCCTTCAGCGGGTCTCGGACTCTCCAAAGACGCTCAAATCCCGCGATCGAAAGTCAGCCCGCTTACCGTCGCCCGATGGATCCCACTGCCGGCAATCGGCATCGATCCGTCGACGGGCCCGTTGCTTGGAAGCGATTTTTGCGAGCCGCTTACCGGCGAGGCACCCCGGCCTCCACCACGCAAGCAAGAATAGCCGCACGCCGAATAATATTTTCGTCCGTCGAGCGGTCAAAATTAATTCCCCGAGGGGGGGGCACACTGGGGCAAGCTTCGCCGCTCCAGCCTCGAAGCCGATCGGGCGACGGGGGGGTGGGGAGTTTCTGGGGCGCTAGCGGGGGGCCGGGGGGGGGTGGGGGGGTGGGCCACAATGGGGGAGGGGGGGCCGGGCCGGGAACAGATGGATGGAGCGTTTGTGTGAACTGAATATGAATGATGCGGTTAATAAAACAAAATATATATATCAATGCGTGAAGGGATTTGGCCTTTTTCAGCGGGCAGCGAAGCGTTTATTAGCGAGGCAATGTTAACGAATTGCACGAACACGTACGATACGGAAACACGGCATAACTCGCGGTCAAAGCGCGCCTTCTAACGGGGAAATTGGGGCATTGCAGGAGAAGGGGGAAATTTTTTTTATTTAATAATAATAATATTTATATTTTGGGGGCTAAGTTCAGCGGGCCGGGTTAAGAAGCCCATCGGGCCGTACTTTGCCCACGTTTGATCTAGCTGCCGACTGCAAACTTGATATGCTTTCGTCATACCGATGAGACAATAACTATAGTCTATGATTTAAAAATAAAATATAAAAACGTATTTTCAAACGTTATTTGTTAACGTGTTTTATTTATTTATTAATTATTAACTCGCTCTGCCTGCTGTTGCTGTATCTTCAAATCTTGCAACTCAATGTTCACCCACTTCCCAAAGGCGGTGCCAACTGCAAACTCGCTATGCTTATGCCACACCGATGACAATGCTACATTATATCATTAAATATTAAAAAAACAATCATTCGTAAACTTTCTTTTGTACATGTTGTACGTTTCGGCTTGGGCCTCTTAGTTGCCCACGATCACCCACCGGGGTCCCCTTGGCAAAGCTACGGGAGTCGTGGAGTTCTGACATTGCCAGTAGGGAACATTTCATTAGTCTCTGGCTCTATTCGGTAAGGTCACGTAGCAGGTTAAATAATAAAAAAACGAAGATAAGGCGACACAACAAAAACTCACGACGTTTCGGGCCACAACACAAAGCGGCATTCATCAGGCGAAAGGGGGGGGAACCCAGACTGTCTCGAGGACAGCGCCGGAGTGAAACTAGAGCCAAGCTCAGACCGCGACCTTTGAAGCCGCGTACGAGAGGGATCGAGGCGCTTCGACAGAGGAATTGGCTTCAAAATGTTTTTACCTACGTGGTGACTTTACCGAACAGAACCAAAGAGCACGGATCGTTGCAGTCACGAAAGCTTCAAAAAAACAAATCTAGAATACATTTCATTAGACCTCCTTGTTGCCAGTACCAAATTAATAATAATACGGTATCATAGTCTGTGTTGTTTTTTTTTAAGTTTGCATTTCGTTGGCAGAAAAAAGTGGGGAAACCCCTGTTGTTGTTGTTATTGTTATTATTAACACGTAGGCTTTCGCGACCAATATTATTCATAATAAAGGTTTTTTGGGTTAGATCGCGTTTATTTATAAATGTGTCGTAACCCTCCACCACCCGACACGGCCAATCAGCAAAAAAAGTGTCACGAAGTAGTGAATTATTTGTCTTTTGTCAACGTGACACTTTTTTTTTTGATGATTGGCCGTGTCGGGTGGTGGAGGGTTACGACACATTTATAAATAAACGCGATCTAACCCAAAAAACCTTTATTATGAATATTGTTATTATTATAGCACGGTACATTTGATTAAAGCGTTTTTGTTAAATATTTTACTATGGGGGCGTCCATAAACCTTCATGACCTCCACGTGCACCTAGCCTGGCACAGCAGTCAACCCGTGGCACCTGCTGGGTCTGTCACGTGACCTCCACGTGCACCTAGCCTGGCACAGCAGTCAGCCCGTGGCACCTGCTGGGTCTGTCACGTGACCTCCACGTGCACCTAGCCTGGCACAGCGGTGAGATACTTTTAGTAACCGGCTTTATTGCAACCTTAAATGTCGCGTCTAAGGGCATGAAAAAATCACAAAATACATTTACATATACAGGGTGGCCCAGAAGTCAGGACACATAGGGGGTGACGTCATACAGGGTGGCCCAGAAGACAGGACACATAGGGGGTGACGTCATACAGGGTGGCCCAGAAGTCAGGACACATAGGGGGTGACGTCATACAGGGTGGCCCAGAAGTCAGGACACATAGCGGGTGACGTCATACAGGGTGGCCCAGAAGACAGGACACATAGGGGGTGACGTCATACAGGGTGGCCCAGAAGTCAGGACACATAGGGGGTGACGTCATACAGGGTGGCCCAGAAGTCAGGACACATAGGGGGTGACGTCATACAGGGTGGCCCAGAAGACAGGACACATAGGGGGTGACGTCATACAGGGTGGCCCAGAAGGCAGGAAACATAGGGGGTGACGTCATACAGGGTGGCCCAGAAGTCAGGACACATAGGGGGTGACGTCATACAGGGTGGCCCACAAGTTAGGACACATAGGGGGTGACGTCATACAGGGTGACCCACAATTCAGGACACATAGGGGGTGACGTCATACAGGGTGGCCCAGAAGTCAGGACACATAGGGCGTGACGTCATACAGGGTGGCCCAGAAGTCAGGACACATAGGGGGTGACGTCATACAGGGTGGCCTACAAGTCAGGACACATAGGGGGTGTCGTCATACAGGGTGGCCCAGAAGTCAGGACACATAGGGGTGACGTCATACAGGGTGGCCCACAAGTCAGGACACATAGGGGGTGACGTCATACAGGGTGGCCCACAAGTCAGGACACATAGGGGGTGATGTCATACAGGGTGGCCCAGAAGTCAGCACACATAGGGGTGACGTCATACAGAGTGGCCCAGAAGTCAGGACACATAGGGGGTGACGTCATACAGGGTGGCCCAGAAGACAGGACACATAGGGGTGACGTCATACAGGGTGGCCCAGAAGACAGGACACATAGGGTTGACGTCATACAGGGTGGCCCACAAGTCAGGACACATAGGGGGTGACGTCATACAGGGTGGCCCACAAATCAGGACACATAGGGGTGACGTCATACAGGGTGGCCCAGAAGTCAGGACACATAGGAGGTGACGTCATACAGGGTGGCCCACAAATCAGGACACATAGGGGTGACGTCATACAGGGTGGCCCAGAAGTCAGGACACATAGGGGGTGACGTCATACAGGGTGGCTCAGAAGTCAGGACACATAGGGGGTGTCGTCATACAGGGGTGGCCCAGAAGTCAGGACACAGCGGGTGACGTCATACAGGGTGGCCCAGAAGTCAGGACACATAGCGGGTGACGTCATACAGGGTGGCCCACAAGTCAGGACACATAGGGGGTGTCGTCATACAGGGTGGCCCAGAAGTCAGGACACATAGGGGTGACGTCATACAGGGTGGCCCACAAGTCAGGACACATAGGGGGTGACGTCATACAGGGTGGCCCACAAGTCAGGACACATAGGGGGTGACGTCATACAGGGTGGCCCACAAGTCAGGACACATAGGGGGTGTTGTTATTGGGGGTGGCCCACAAGTCAGGACACATAGGGGGTGACGTCATACAGGGGTGGCCCACAAGTCAGGACACATATTGGGTGATGTCATACAGGGGTGGCCCACAAGTCAGGACACATAGGGGGTGACGTCATACAGGGGTGGCCCACAAGTCAGGACACATAGGGGGTGTTGTTACAAGGTATGGCACTGATGAGGCGTTGACGGGTACGGCGACAGCCTCCGCTAGCCCATCGTGACGCCGTCGAAGATTGTATCCAGCGGTGGAGAGCGAGGAGCTGGAGACGTCAGCTCCGGCCGCCCCCGGCTGCTGCTCCTGCTGCTGCTCCTCCTGCTGCTCCTGCTGCTCCTGCTGCATGGACGTTCTCGTAGACGCCGGCCGTGGGGTCAAAGCCGTCGCCAGGGGCGGCGGGGAGCAGGTCGCTCACACACTGGTGGACGAACACGTACTGGGCCTAGTGGCGACGGCGGTGGTGGTGGTGGTGATGGGCACACACAGGACAAGGGTACAGTGTAGTAGTGTATAGTGTAGTAGTGTAGTGTACAGTGTAGTGTATAGTGTAGTGTATAGTAGTGTAGTAGTGTAGTGTATAGTGGTGTGTAGTGTAGTGTATAGTGTAGTGTATAGTAGTGTATAGTGTAGTGTGTAGTGGTGTATAGTGTAGTGTGTAGTGTAGTGTATAGTGTAGTGTATAGTGTAGTGTATAGTGTAGTAGTATAGTGTACAGTGTAGTGTATAGTGTATTAGTGTATAGTGTAGTAGTGTATAGTGTAGTAGTGTATAGTGTAGTAGTGTAGTAGAGTATAGTGTAGTGTATAGTGTAGTAGTGTAGTGTAGTAGTGTATAGTGTAGTGTATAGTGTAGTGTGTATAGTATAGTGTAGTGTATAGTGTAGTGTATAGTGTACTAGTGTATAGTGTAGTTTATAGTGTAGTGTATAATGTAGTGTATAGTAGTGTATAGTGTAGTGTATAATGTAGTGTATAGTAGTGTATAGTGTAGTGTATAGTGTAGTGTGTAGTAGTGTATAGTATAGTGTAGTGTATAGTGTAGTGTTTAGTAGTGTATAGTGTAGTGTATAGTGTACTGTAAAGTAGTGTATAGTGTAGTGTATAGTGTAGTGTGTAGTAGTGTATAGTGTAGTGTATAGTAGTGTATTGTGTAGTGTATAGTGGTGTGTAGTGTATAGTCTAGTGTATAGCGTAGTGTATAGTGTAGTGTAGTGTACAGTGTAATGTATAGTGTAGTGTATAGTAGTATATAGTAGTGTAGTGTGTAGTGTATAGTGTAGTGTGTAGTGTATAGTGTAGTGTATAGTGTAGTGTAGTGTATAGTAGTGTATAGTGTAGTGTATAGTAGTGTACAGTGTAGTGTGCAGTGGAGTGTACAGTGTAGTGTATAGTGCAGTGTATAGTAGTGTATAGTAGTGTATAGTTTAGTGTATAGTGTAGTGTATAGTGTAGTACTGTATAGTGTAGTGTATAGTGTAGTGTGCAATAATGTATAGTGTAGTGTATAGTAGTAGTGTATAGTGTAGTGTATAGTAGTGTATAGTAGTGTACAGTGTAGTGTGTAGTTGTGTGTAGTGTAGTGTATAGTGCAGTGTATAGTGTAGTAGTGTAGAGTGCAGTGTATAGTGTAGTGGTGTATAGTATAGTAGTGTAGTAATGTATAGTGTAGTGTATAGTGTAGTAGTGTAGTGTATAGTGCAATAGTGTTTAGTGTAGTAGTGTATAGTGTAGTAGTGTCTAGTGTAGTAGTGTATAGTGTAGTAGTGTTGTAGTGCATAGTGTAGTAGTGTATAGTGTAGTAGTGTTGTTGTGCATAGTGTAGTAGTGTATAGTGTAGTAGTGTATAATGTAGTAGTGTTTAGTGTAGTAGTGTATAGTGTCGTAGTGTATAGTGTAGTAGTGCAATAGTGTAAAGTGTAATAGTGTTGTAGTGTATAGCGTATTAGTGTATAGTGTAGTAGTGTATAGTATAGTAGTGTCTAGTGTAGTAGTGTTTTAGTGTAGTAGTGTTTTAGTGTATAGTGTAGTGTATAGTGTAATAGTGTTGTAGTGTATAGTATAGTAGTGTTTAGTGTAGTAGTGTTGTAGTGTATAGTGTAGTGTATAGTGTAGTAGTGTTGTAGTGTATAGTGTAGTAGTGTTGTAGTGTATAGTGTAGTAGTGTAGTAGTGTTGTAGTGTATAGTGTAGTAGTGTATAATGTAGTAGTGTTGTAGTGTATAGTGTAGTAGTGTATAGTGTAGTAGCGTATAGTGTAGTAGTGTTGTAGTGTATAGTGTAGTAGTGTATAGTGTAGTAGTGTTGTAGTGTATAGTGTAGTAGTGTTGTAGTGTATAGTGTAGTGTATAGTGTAGTGTTGTAGTGTAGTAGTGTATAGTGTAGTAGTGTTGTAGTGTATATTGTAGTGTATAGTGTGTAGTGTAGTAGTGTATAGTGTAGTAGTGTATTGCAGTGTATAGTGTAGTAGTGTATAGTGTAGTAGTGTTTTAGTGTATAGTTTAGTAGTGCATAGTGTAGTAGTGTTGTAATGTATAGTGTAGTAGTGTATAGTGTAGTAGTGTTGTAATGTATAGTGTAGTAGTGTAAAGTGTAGTAGTGTTGTAGTGTATAGTGTAGTAGTGTATAGTGTAGTAGTGTTGTAGTGTGTAGTGTATAGTGTAGTGTCTAGTGTAGCAGTGTATAGTAGTGTATAGTGTAGTGTATAATATAGTGTGTATTAGTGTGTAGTGTAGTGTATAGTGTAGTAGTGTTGTAGTGTATAGTGTAGTGTATAGTGTAGTAATGTATAGTGTAGTAGTGTATAGTGTAGTAGTGTATAGTGTAGTAGTGTTGTAGTGTATAGTGTAGTAGTGTTGTAGTGTATAGTGTAGTGTATAGTGTAGTAGTGTTGTAGTGTATAGTGTATAGTGTAGTAGTGTTGTAGTGTATAGTGTAGTAGTGTTGTAGTGCATAGTGTAGTAGTGTATAGTGTAATAGTGTTGTAGTGTATAGTGTAGTAGTGTATATTGTTGTAGTGTATAGTGTAGTAGTGTTGTGGTGTATAGTGTAGTGTATAGTGTAGTGTATAGTGTAGCGTAGTAGTGTAGCGTAGTGTATAGTAAATAGTGTAGTAGTGTATATTGTAGTGTATAGTGTAGTAGTGTATAGTGTAGTAGTGTATAGTATATTAGTGTATAGTGTAGTAGTGTTGTAGTGTATAGTGTAGTAGTGTATAGTGTAGTAGTGTTGTAGTGTATAGTGTAGTAGTGTTGTAGTGTATAGTGTAGTAGTGTTGTAGTGTTGTAGTGTATAGTGTAGTAGTGTATAGTGTAGTAGTGTTGTAGTGTATAGTGTAGTGTATAGTGTAGTGTATAGTGTAGTGTATAATGTAGTGTATAGTAGTGTATAGTGTAGTGTATAGTGTAGTGTGTAGTAGTGTATAGTATAGTGTAGTGTATAGTGTAGTGTTTAGTAGTGTATAGTGTAGTGTATAGTGTACTGTAAAGTAGTGTATAGTGTAGTGTATAGTGTAGTGTGCAGTAGTGTATAGTGTAGTGTATAGTAGTGTATTGTGTAGTGTATAGTGGTGTGTAGTGTATAGTCTAGTGTATAGCGTAGTGTATAGTGTAGTGTAGTGTACAGTGTAATGTATAGTGTAGTGTATAGTAGTATATAGTAGTGTAGTGTGTAGTGTATAGTGTAGTGTGTAGTGTATAGTGTAGTGTATAGTGTAGTGTATAGTAGTGTATAGTGTAGTGTATAGTAGTGTACAGTGTAGTGTGCAGTGGAGTGTACAGTGTAGTGTATAGTGCAGTGTATAGTAGTGTATAGTAGTGTATAGTGTAGTGTATATTGTAGTGTATAGTGTAGTACTGTATAGTGTAGTGTATAGTGTAGTGTGCAATAATGTATAGTGTAGTGTATAGTAGTAGTGTATAGTGTAGTGTATAGTAGTGTATAGTAGTGTACAGTGTAGTGTGTAGTTGTGTGTAGTGTAGTGTATAGTGCAGTGTATAGTGTAGTAGTGTATAGTGCAGTGTATAGTGTAGTGGTGTATAGTATAGTAGTGTAGTAATGTATAGTGTAGTGTATAGTGTAGTAGTGTAGTGTATAGTGCAATAGTGTATAGTGTAGTAGTGTTGTAGTGTATAGTGTTGTAGTGTATAGTGTAGTAGTGTCTAGTGTAGTAGTGTCTAGTGTAGTAGTGTATAGTGTAGTAGTGTTGTAGTGTATAGTGTAGTGTAGTAGTGTATAGTGTCGTAGTGTTGTAGTGTATAGTGTAGTAGTGTATAGTGTAGTAGTGTTGTAGTGCATAGTGTAGTAGTGTATAGTGTAGTAGTGTATAGTGTAGTAGTGTAGTAGTGTATAGTGTAGTGTAGTAGTGTATAGTGTAGTAGTGTATAGTGTAGTAGTGTTGTAGTGCATAGTGTAGTAGTGTATAGTGTAGTAGTGTTGTTGTGCATAGTGTAGTAGTGTATAGTGTAGTAGTGTATAATGTAGTAGTGTTTAGTGTAGTAGTGTATAGTGTCGTAGTGTATAGTGTAGTAGTGCAATAGTGTAAAGTGTAATAGTGTTGTAGTGTATAGCGTATTAGTGTATAGTGTAGTAGTGTATAGTGTAGTAGTGTCTAGTGTAGTAGTGTTTTAGTGTAGTAGTGTTTTAGTGTATAGTGTAGTGTATAGTGTAATAGTGTTGTAGTGTATAGTATAGTAGTGTTTAGTGTAGTAGTGTTGTAGTGTATAGTGTAGTGTATAGTGTAGTAGTGTTGTAGTGTATAGTGTAGTGTTGTAGTGTATAGTGTAGTAGTGTATAGTGTAGTAGTGTTGTAGTGTATAGTGTAGTAGTGTATAATGTAGTAGTGTTGTAGTGTATAGTGTAGTAGTGTATAGTGTAGTAGCGTATAGTGTAGTAGTGTTGTAGTGTATAGTGTAGTAGTGTATAGTGTAGTAGTGTTGTAGTGTATAGTGTAGTAGTGTTGTAGTGTATAGTGTAGTGTATAGTGTAGTGTTGTAGTGTAGTAGTGTATAGTGTAGTAGTGTTGTAGTGTATATTGTAGTGTATAGTGTGTAGTGTAGTAGTGTATAGTGTAGTAGTGTATTGCAGTGTATAGTGTAGTAGTGTATAGTGTAGTAGTGTTTTAGTGTATAGTTTAGTAGTGCATAGTGTAGTAGTGTTGTAATGTATAGTGTAGTAGTGTATAGTGTAGTAGTGTTGTAATGTATAGTGTAGTAGTGTAAAGTGTAGTAGTGTTGTAGTGTATAGTGTAGTAGTGTATAGTGTAGTAGTGTTGTAGTGTGTAGTGTATAGTGTAGTGTCTAGTGTAGCAGTGTATAGTAGTGTATAGTGTAGTGTATAATATAGTGTGTATTAGTGTGTAGTGTAGTGTATAGTGTAGTAGTGTTGTAGTGTATAGTGTAGTAGTGTATAGTGTAGTAGTGTATAGTGTAGTAGTGTTGTAGTGTATAGTGTAGTAGTGTTGTAGTGTATAGTGTAGTGTAGTGTATAGTGTAGTAGTGTTGTAGTGTATAGTGTAGTAGTGTATAGTGTAGTAGTGTTGTAGTGTATAGTGTAGTAGTGTTGTAGTGCATAGTGTAGTAGTGTATAGTGTAATAGTGTTGTAGTGTATAGTGTAGTAGTGTATATTGTTGTAGTGTATAGTGTAGTAGTGTTGTGGTGTATAGTGTAGTGTATAGTGTAGTGTATAGTGTAGCGTAGTGTATAGTAAATAGTGTAGTAGTGTATATTGTAGTGTATAGTGTAGTAGTGTATAGTGTAGTAGTGTATAGTATAGTAGTGTATAGTGTAGTAGTGTTGTAGTGTATAGTGTAGTAGTGTATAGTGTAGTAGTGTTGTAGTGTATAGTGTAGTAGTGTTGTAGTGTATAGTGTAGTAGTGTTGTAGTGTTGTAGTGTATAGTGTAGTAGTGTATAGTGTAGTAGTGTTGTAGTGTATAGTGTAGTGTATAGTGTAGTGTATAGTGTAGTAGTGTATAGTGTAGTAGTGTTGTAATGTATAGTGTAGTGTATAGTGTAGTGTATAGTAGTGTATAGTGTAGTGTATAGTGTAGTGTATAGTAGTGTATAGTGTAGTGTATAGTGTAGTGTATAGTGTAGTGTATAGTGTAGTGTATAGTGTAGTGTATAGGGTAGTGTATAGTGTAGTGTATAGTGTAGTGTATCGTGTATCGTGTAGTGTATAGTGTAGTGTATAGTGTAGTGTAGTATACTCGTACAGCTCCCACCGGTGTGTTGGCGATCAAAGCCACAACATTTACAATGATAATAAGTTTTTCCCCATTTTTTGTGGCAACAAAACAGCCGTGTTAAGATGCTGAAACACCAAACTGAAACCTTTTACAAGGAATCGCGTCTGCATTAACCACAATTCTTGTGGTCAGAATTCAAACAAAAAACACACTCTGATAGGAGATGCATTGTCCTCGAAACTGATTGGTCCACACCAGATACAGATTTCTGTTGAACCTCGTGTCAAACGGTGGGCGGGGCTACTCGAGTCGGTGGGCGGGGTCTCATAAGCAGTGGGGCGGGGCTACTCGAGTAGTGGGCGGGGTCTCTTAAGCAGCGGGGGGCTGGGCTACTCGACTCGTGGGCGGAGCTCTTAAGTAGCGGACGGGGTTTCTTAAGCAGTGGGGCGGGGCTCTTAAGTAGTGGGCGGGGCTACTCGAGTAGTGGGCGGGGCTCTTAAGTAGCGGACGAGTCTCTTAAGTAGTGGGCGGGGCTACTTGAGTAGTGGGGCGGGGCTCTTAAGCAACGGGGGGGGGGGGCGGGGCTACTCGAGTAGTTGGTGGGGCTCTTAAGCAACGGGGGGCGGGGCTACTCGAGTAGTGGGCGGGGTTTCTTAACCAGCGGGGGACGGGGGGGGGCGTCTTAAGTAGCGGACGAGTCTCTTAAGTAGTGGGCGGGGTTTCTTAAGCAGTGGGGCGGGGCTACTCGAGTAGTGGGCGGGGCTCTTAAGTAGCGGACGAGTCTCTTAAGTAGTGGGCGGGGCTACTTGAGTAGTGGGGCGGGGCTCTTAAGCAACGGGGGGGGGCGGGGGGGGGTCTACTCGAGTAGTGGGCGGGTCTGCTCGAGTAGTGGGCGGGGTTTCTTAAGCAGCGGGGGAGGGGGGGGTGGTG
Organism: Petromyzon marinus; assembly: GCF_048934315.1. Taxonomy (NCBI): domain Eukaryota; kingdom Metazoa; phylum Chordata; class Hyperoartia; order Petromyzontiformes; family Petromyzontidae; genus Petromyzon; species Petromyzon marinus. The sequence goes on from NC_133746.1 coordinate 9,271,284, forward strand.
CTGGGCTACTCGACTCGTGGGCGGGGACGAGTCTCTTTAAGTAGTGGGCGGGGGCAACTCGAGTAGTGGGGCGGGGCCAACTCGGCCAGTGGGCGGGGCCCCCCGCGACCACGTGTTCGCTCGTCACCTCGGTCTGCACCATGAGCATGCGGTTGGAGCGCATGGTGTGGGTGCAGCCGTAGATGTCAACGTCCGAGTTGGAGTCCAGCTGCTGCAGGGCCGTGTCGAGGGCTATGAAGGTGCCCGTACGGCCCACTCCCGCGCTGTGCCACAACAACAACAACAACGTCAACGTCAACAACAACAATAATAATAATAATTAAAAAAAGGTGGAGGAAGCCAAGGGTGTGGAGCCGTGTCAAGTTGCTTGCAGTATGGCATGAAGTGCTGAGTTGACTTTTCGTTTTTACAGCGAGGGATGAACACTTATTTGATCCCACTGCTGATTTTGTACGTTGTGTGCCCACTGACAAAGTAATGATGAGTCTAGAATTTCAATGGTAAGTTTGTTTGAACAGTGAGAGACAGAATAATAACAACAACACAAATCCAGAAAAACGCATGTTCAAAAACGTTATAAATTGATTTGCGTTTTAATGAGGGAAATACGTATTTGACCCTCTGCTGATTTTGTACGTTGTGTGCCCACTGACAAAGTAATGATGAGTCTAGAATTTTAATGGTAAGTTTGTTTGAACAGTGAGAGACAGAATAATAACAACAACACAAATCCAGAAAAACGCATGTTCAAAAATGTCATAAATTGATTTGCGTTTTAATGAGGGAAATACGTATTTGACCCTCTGCTGATTTTGTACGTTGTGTGCCCACTGACAAAGTAATGATGAGTCTAGAATTTTAATGGTAAGTTTGTTTGAACAGTGAGAGACAGAATAATAACAACAACACAAATCCAGAAAAACGCATGTTCAAAAATGTCATAAATTGATTTGCGTTTTAATGAGGGAAATACGTATTTGACCCTCTGCTGATTTTGTACGTTGTGTGCCGACTGACAAAGTAATGATGAGTCTAGAATTTTAATGGTAGGTTTTTTTGAACAGTGAGAGACAGAATAACAATAACAACACAAATCCAGAAAAACGCATGTTCAAAAATGTTATAAATTGATTTGCGTTTTAATGAGGGAAATACGTATTTGACCCTCTGCTGATTTTGTACGTTGTGTGCCGACTGACAAAGTAATGATCAATTCTAGATTTAAAGCTTTCGTGACTGCTAGGATCCATACTCTTTGGTTCTATTGGGTAAAGTCACGTAGGTGAAAATAAAGTTAGCTCTACCTGTGCCCGATGACAATTGACTGAGGTTGCAATCGAAACGTCGTACGCTAATTATGCAGTTTAATGTCATTATTATTATTATTATCATCATTACTTCTTATTTCTACGCGACTTTACCGGGGAGAAAAACTAAAAAAAACGAAGGGCAATTCCTGCAGTCGCGGAAGCTCCAAATCAAGTTTTTAGCGGAGGGGTGACGCGGAGGAGGAGCAGGAGGAGGAGGAGCAGGAAGGGGGCGTGGCCCCAGGGGTAAAAAAGGGGGCGTGGCCCCAGGGGGTAAAAAGGGGGCGTGGCCCCAGGGGTAAAAAAGGGGGCAGACTTTGCGCGCTCAGGCCCCGCCCCCCACGCACACTCACTCAGTCTCACACCTGCAGTGCACCAGCGTGGGAGCGGCGCGAGCGGAGGAGCAGGAAGGGGGCGTGGCCCCAGGGCTAAAAAGGGGGCGTGGCCCCAGGGGTAAAAAAGGGGGCGGATCTCGCACGCTCAGGCCCCGCCCCCACACACACACTCAGCCTCACACCTGCAGTGCACCAGCGTGGGAGTGGAGCGAGCGGAGGATGAGGAGGAGCAGGAAGGGGGCGTGGCCCCAGGGGTTAAAAAGGGGGCGGACTTCACGCGCTCAGGCCCCGCCCCCGCCCCACACACTCAGTCTCACACCTGCAGTGCACCAGCGTGGGAGTGGAGCGAGCGGAGGATGAGGAGGAGGAGGAGGAGCAGGAAGGGGGCGTGGCTGCAAGGGTAAAAAAGGGGGCGGACCTCGCGCGCTCAGGCCCCGCCCCCGCCCGACACACTCAGTCTCACACCTGCAGTGCACCAGCGTGGGAGTGGAGCGTGCGGAGGAGGAGCAGGAAGGGGGCGTGGTCCCAGGGTAAAAAAGGGGGCGTGGCCCCAGGGGTAAAAAAGGGGGCGGACTTCGCGCGCTCAGGCCCCGCCCCTGCCCCCCACACACACTCAGTCTCACACCTGCAGTGCACCAGCGTGGGAGTGGCGCGGGAGGATGAGGAGGGGGAGGAGCAGGAAGGGGGCGTGGCCCCAGGGCTAAAAAAGGGGGCGTTGCCCCAGGGGTAAAAAAGGGGGCGGACTTCGAGCACTCAGGCCCCGCCCCCCGCCCACCACCACACTCAGTCTCACACCTGCAGTGCACAAGCGTGGGAGTGGAGCGAGCAGAGGAGGAGCAGGAAGGGGGGCGTGGCCCCAGGGGTAAAAAAGGGGGCGTGGCCCCAGGGGTAAAAAAAGGGGGCGGACTTCGCATGCTCAGGCCCCGCCCCCCCACACACAGTCTCACACCTGCAGTGCACCAGCGTGGGAGTGGAGCGAGCGGAGGATGAGGAGGAGGAGGAGCAGGAAGGGGGCGTGGCCCCAGGGCTAAAAAGGGGGCGTGGCCCCAGGGGTAAAAAGGGGGCGGACTTCGTGCGCTCAGGCCCCGCCCCCGCCCCACACTCACACTCACTCAGTCTCACACCTGCAGTGCACCAGCGTGGGAGTGGAGCGAGCGGAGGATGAGGAGGAGGAGCAGGAAGGGGGCGTGGCCCCAGGGGTAAAAAAGGGGGCGGACTTCACGTGCTCAGGCCCCGCCCCCGCCCCCCACACTCAGTCTCACACCTGCAGTGCACCAGCGTGGGAGTGGAGCGAGCGGAGGAGGAGCAGGAAGGGGGCGTGGCCCCAGGGGTAAAAAAGGGGGCGTGGCCCCAGGGGTAAAAAAAGGGGGCGGACTTCACGTGCTCAGGCCCCGCCCCCGCCCCACACACACTCACTCAGTCTCACACCTGCAGTGCACCAGCGTGGGAGTGGAGCGAGCGGAGGATGAGGAGGAGGAGCAGGAAGGGGGCGTGGCCCCAGGGGTAAAAAAGGGGGCGTGGCCACAGGGGTAAAAAGGGGGCGGACTTCGCGCGCTCAGGCCCCGCCCCCCCCCCCACACACACTCAGTCTCACACCTGCAGTGCACCAGCGTGGGAGTGGAGCGAGCAGAGGAGGAGGAGGAGCAGGAAG
>NC_133746.1:9294576-9299576 GCF_048934315.1 Petromyzon marinus
ACACAGACACACACACAGCATACACACAGCACACACACAGCATACACACAGCAGGCACACACAGCACACACGCAGCACACACATCATACACACAGCACACACACAGCATACACACAGTATACACACACCACACACACAGCATACACACATCATACACACAGCATGCACACAGCATACACAGCATACACACAGCATACGCACAGCATACACACAGCATACACACATCATACATACTTCATACACACAGCGCACACAGAGCATACACACATCATACACACATCATACACACCATACACACAGCATACACACATCATACACACAGCACACACACAGCATACACACAGCACACACACAGCACACACACAGCACACACACATCACACACACAGCACACACAACACACACATCACACACACACATCACACACGCATCACACACACGCAGCACAGCATACACACAGCATACACACAGCACACACACAGCACACACACATCATACACACAGCACACACATCACACACACATCATACACACAGCACACACACATCACACACACAACACACACATCACACACACACATCACACACACATCACACACACGCAGCACAGCATACACACACAGCACACACACATCACACACACAGCACACACACAGCACAGACACAAACACACACATCACACACACGCAGCACAGCATACACACAGCACACACACATCACACACACAGCACACACACATCACACACACAGCACACACACAGCACAGACACAAACACACACATCACACACACGCAGCATACACACAGCACACACACATCACACACACAGCTCACACACAGTAGGCACACACAGCATACACACAGCACACAGCATACACACAGCACACACACAGCACACGCATCATACACACATCATACACACAGCATACGCACAGCATACACACAGCATACACACATCATACACACAGCATACACACAGCATACACACAGCATACACACACCACACACACAGCATACGCACAGCATACACACAGTATACACACAGCATACACACATCATACACACATCATCCACGCATCATACACGCATCATACACACAGCACACACACCACACACACATCACACACACACATCATACACACATCATACACACATCATACACACATCATACACACAACACACACACATCATACCCACAGCATACACACAGCATACACACAGCATACACACAGCATACACATACACACAGCACACACACAGCACACACACACAGCACACACACAGCACACACATCATACACACATCATACACACATCATACCCACAGCATACACACAACATACACACACTACACACACACTACACACACAGCACACACACAGCACACACACAGCATACACACATCACACACAGCACACACACAGCATACACACATCACACACACACACCACACACACATCACACACACATCATACACAGAGCATACACACATCACACAGCACACAGACAGCACACACACAGCATACACACATCACACAGACAGCACACACACAGCATACACACATCACACACACACCACACACACATCACACACACACCACACACACATCACACACACATCATACACACAGCATACACACATCACACACAGCACACACACAGCACACACACAGCATACACACATCACACACACAGCACACACACAACACACACACATCATACACACAGCATACACACATCACACACAGCACACACACACAGCACACACACAGCATACACACAACACACACAACACACACACAGCATACACACAGCACACACACACACTACACACACAGCATACACACATCACACACACAGCATACACACATCATACACACAGCACACACACAGCATACACACAGCAAACACATCACACACAGCACACACACAGCATACACACAGCACACACACACACAGCATGCACACAGCATACACACATCATACACACATCATACACACAGCACACACACAGCATGCACACAGCACGCACACACATACCATGCACACACACACATACACACACAACATACACACAGCACACACACAGCACACACATACCGTACACACAGCACACACACAGCATACACATCATACACACATCATACACACAGCACACATCATACACACAGCATACACACAGCATACACACAGCACACACACAGCACACACATCATACACACAGCACACACACAGCACACACATATCATACACACAGCATTCACACACAGCATTCACACACACACATACCATACACAAGCATAGCAAATAGAGTGGGCGTGTCCCTGTGTAGGTGGGCGTGTCCCTCTGTGAGTGGGCGTGCCCCTGTGTGGGCGTGTCCCTGTTGTGATTGGGCGTGTCCCTGTGTGAATGGACGTGACCCTGTTTGTGTGGGTCATGTCCCTGCGTGAGTGGGCGTTTCTCAGTGTGAGTAGGCGTGTCTCTGACTAAGTGGGCGTGTTTCTGACTGAGTGGGCGTGTCCACGTGTCTGAGTGGGCGGTATCCCAGTGTAGGTGGGCGCATCCCAGTGAGACTGGGCGTGTCCCAGCGTGAGTGGGCGTGTCCCTTGACTGAGAGTGGGAGTGTCCCTGTGGGAGTGGGCGTGTCCCGTTGTGGGAGTGGGCGTGTCCCTGAGTCTCACCGGGATGTAGTTGGCGTTGATGTAGTCGGAGTGTGGATCGTGGTCCAAGAGCTGAAGATGAACCCTCGATTTATCATCTGCGACAATGATCATCATCAGTAGCAACAGCATCATCATCATCAGCAAGGGTTTCATCATCTTCAGTAGTGTCATCAGCAGCGGCAGCATCATCATCAGCAACGGTATCAACATCATCATCATCATCAGTAGGAGCATCATCATCATCAACAACGGTTTCATCATCTTCAGTAGTGTCATCAGCAGCGGCAGCATCATCATCAGCAACGGTATCATCATCATCAGCAGCAGCATCGTCATCATCATCAGCAACGGCATCATCATCTTCAGTAGTGTCATCAGCAGCGGCAGCATCATCATCAGCAACGGTATCATCATCATCAGTAGCAGCATCGTCATCATCAGCAGCAGCAACGGCATCATCATCAGCAACGGTATCATCATCATCATCAGTAGCAGCATCGTCATCAGCAGCAGCAGCAACGGCATCATCATCTTCAGCAGTGTCATCAGCTAGCGGCCGCATCGCCATCAGCAACGGTTTCATCGCCATCATCATCAGTATCATCAGCAGCGTGGTGACGGAGGCCTCACCGCGGCGCTCGTGCCAGGCCAGGTGCACGTGGAGGTCACGTGGCCTGGCACGTTGTTAGCGGCACGTGGAGGTCACGTGGCCTGGCACGTTGTGCACGTGGAGGTCACGTGGCCTGGCACGTTGTGCACGTGGAGGCCACGTGGCCTGGCACGTTGTTAGCGGCACGTGGAGGTCACGTGGCCTGGCACGTTGTGCACGTGGAGGTCACGTGGCCTGGCACGTTGTGCACGTGGAAGCCACGTGGCCTGGCACGTTGTTAGCGGCACGTGGAAGCCACGTGGCCTGGCACGTTGTTAGCGGCACGTGGAAGCCACGTGGCCTGGCACGTTGTTAGCGGCACGTGGAGGTCACGTGGCCTGACACGTTGTTAGCGGCACGTGGAGGTCACGTGGCCTGGCACGTTGTTAGCGGCACGTGGAGGTCACGTGGCCTGGCACGTTGTGCACGTGGAGGTCACGTGGCCTGGCACGTTGTGCACGTGGAGGTCACGTGGCCTGGCACGTTGTTAGCGGCACGTGGAGGTCACGTGGCCTGTAACGTTGTTAGCGGCACGTGGAGGCCACGTGGCCTGGCACGTTGTTAGCGGCACGTGGAGGCACGTGGAGGCCACGTGGCCTGGCACGTTGTTAGCGGCACGTGGAGGCCACGTGGCCTGGCACGTTGTTAGCGGCACGTGGAGGTCACGTGGCCTGGCACGTTGTTAGCGGCACGTGGAGGTCACGTGGCCTGGCACGTTGTTAGCGGCACGTGGAGGTCACGTGGCCTGGCACGTTGTTAGCGGCACGTGGAGGCCGCGTGGCCTGGCACGTTGTGCACGTGGAGGTCACGTGGCCTGTCACGTTGTGCACGTGGAGGCCACGTGGCCTGGCACGTTGTTAGCGGCACGTGGAGGCCACGTGGCCTGGCACGTTGTTAGCGGCACGTGGAGGTCACGTGGCCTGGCACGTTGTTAGCGGCACGAGATCTACCCCGTGCGCATGCCGCGATCGAACAATGACCAGCCTCTGAAGGGTTGGGGCCGCCGTCCGCGTGGTGCTGAGACGAGACCCCTCTAAGACGCCCGAGAAGGGAGTCGTGGATAAGGGGCAGACGGAGCTCCCTGGGCAAAAGGGGGTCGGGGTATAAACCGGACCCCCAATCGAGCCGAGAAGCCGTCATGCCGGGAGGAGACCTGCCGATGGACGAGACCAGGACACCCGGGGCCAGGGTTCGGCTCGTGGCTAGCTACCCCGCGGTGGCTGGGGAGGGTTAGCCCGGAGTAGGGCGGCTAGACCCTTCCGCCGTGTATTAGCGAAGGCTGTGGTGAACGCGTTAGCCCCCACGCCGTCTCCGAGTGCCTCTGAGCTGGACTCTGGACGCGTCAATATCGCAGCCTAAGCGGATATTTAAACATCGAAACAAAGGGGGCCTCCGATTGAGCATGAAAGAGGGACCTCCACGGCGATTTGGTCGGGAGGGCTAAACGTGTTATTTTTATATTCTTGGTTCTTTCGGTAAAGTCACCACCACGTTAGAAGGGGAAACGATAAAATAATAAAAATATAAAACAATAAAAAAAATTACAATAAAAATTACAATAAAATTATTGTTTTATATTTTTATTATTTTATTGTTTCCCTTCTAACGTGGTGGTTTTCACACCTGATGATGGTTGCTTGTGTTGCAGTCGAAACGTGAGAATTTTATTGTTTTATATTTTTATTATTTTATT